>NC_092261.1:19522043-19614543 GCF_036320965.1 Panulirus ornatus | reverse complement strand
AAGGAAAAAGACGAAAGAATGGCCCAACCCACCCACATACACATGTATATACATACACGTCCACACACGCAAATATACATACCTATACATCTCAACGTATACATATATATATACACACACAGACATATACATTTATACACATGTACATAATTCATATAGTCTGCCTTTACTCATTCCCATCGCCACCCCGCCACACATGAAATAACAACCCCCTCCTCCTTCATGTACGCGAGGTAGCGCTAGGAAAAGACACCAAAGGCAACATTCGTTCACACTCAGTCTCTAGCTGTCATGTAATAATGCACCGAAACCACAGCTCCCTTTCCACATCCAGGCCCAACAGAACTTTTCATGGTTTACCCCAGACGCTTCACATGCCCTGGTTCAATCCATTGACAGCACGTCGACCCCGGTATACCACATCGCTACAATTTACCCTATTCCTTGCACGCCTTTCACCCTCCTGCATGTTCAGGCCCCGACCACTCAAAATCTTTTTCACTCCATCTTTCCACCTCCAAAAAAAGTTTTTTTTTTTTTGTTTCTTTTTTAGCTTTGTCGCTGTCTCCCGCGTTTGCGAGGTAGCGCAAGGAAACAGACGAAAGAAATGGCCCAACCCACCCCCATAAACATGTATATACATACGTCCACACACGCAAATATACATACCTACACAGCTTTCCATGGTTTACCCCAGACGCTTCACATGCCTTGATTCAATCCACTGACAGCACGTCAACCCCGGTATACCACATCGCTCCAAATCACTCTATTCCTTGCCCTCCTTTCACCCTCCTGCATGTTCAGGCCCCGATCACACAAAATCTTTTTCACTCCATCTTTCCACCTCCAATTTGGTCTCCCTCTTCTCCTCGTTCCCTCCACCTCCGACACATATATTCTCTTGGTCAATCTTTCCTCACTCATTCTCTCCATGTGCCCAAACCATTTCAAAACACCCTCTTCTGCTCTCTCAACCACGCTCTTTTTATTTCCACACATCTCTCTTACCCTTACGTTACTTACTCGATCAAACCACCTCGCACCACATATTGTCCTCAAACATCTCATTTCCAGCACATCCATCCTCCTGCGCACAACTCTATCCATAGCCCACGCCTCGCAACCATACAACATTGTTGGAACCACTATTCCTTCAAACATACCCATTTTTGCTTTCCGAGATAATGTTCTCGACTTCCACACATTCTTCAAGGCTCCCAGAATTTTCGCCCCCTTCCCCACCCTATGATCCACTTCCGCTTCCATGGTTCCATCCCCTGCCAGATCCACTCGCAGATATCTAAAACACTTCACTTCCTCCAGTTTTTCTCCATTCAAACTCACCTCCCAATTGACTATATATATATATATATATATATATATATATATATATATATATATATATATATATATATATATATATATATATATATTTTTTTTTTTTTTTTTTTTTATACTTTGTCGCTGTCTCCCGCGTTTGCGAGGTAGCGCAAGGAAACAGACGAAAGAAATGGCCCAACCCCCCCCCATAAACATGTATATACATACGTCCACACACGCAAATATACATACCTACACAGCTTTCCATGGTTTACCCCAGACGCATCACATGCCTTGATTCAATCCACTGACAGCACGTCAACCCCGGTATACCACATCGCTCCAATTCACTCTATTCCTTGCCCTCCTTTCACCCTCCTGCATGTTCAGGCCCCGATCACACAAAATCTTTTTCACTCCATCTTTCCACCTCCAATTTGGTCTCCCTCTTCTCCTCGTTCCCTCCACCTCCGACACATATATCCTCTTGGTCAATCTTTCCTCACTCATTCTCTCCATGTGCCCAAACCACTTCAAAACACCCTCTTCTGCTCTCTCAACCACGCTCTTTTTATTTCCACACATCTCTCTTACCCTTACGTTACTCACTCGATCAAACCACCTCACACCACACATTGTCCTCAAACATCTCATTTCCAGCACATCCATCCTCCTGCGCACAACTCTATCCATAGCCCACGCCTCGCAACCATACAACATTGGGAATGTCTGGGGAGTAAAGTCAGGGGTTAGTGAGAGGACAAGAGCAAGGGAAGGAGTAGCAATACTCCTGAAACAGGAGTTGTGGGAGTATGTGATAGAGTGTAAGAAAGTAAATTCTCGATATATATATATATATATATATATATATATATATATATATATATATATATATATATAACATTAGTTTGGGTGATGTGGTTTTTGGCGATAAGCACGAGGAAAACCAAACACGGTAAGTCACAAGTGCACATTCGTGTAATTACGTCTTCAAGGCAGATACAAGGATAAGAGAAGCGCATCTAAGACGCCGTCGGTACACAAGTATTTGCGGTTTGTGGTTTTCAGGTCTGGCTTCGTGCCTATCATAAAATTCATTAAGTGGTCAAGACAGGAAACTGTTTACTGCTTAATGACAAAGTTATCTCACTTCTATAGACCTTCTTTAATATCTATATCTTATTTCTTTGTGTATTTCATAATAGAAGTTCAATATTTCTCTTGTTCAAGGAGTTACGCGTTATAACTGAATTAGCAATATTCCTTTCCATACAATGGTCATAATTTCTAATATGAATGAACAAAGCATTTGAATCTTGGTTTGTTCTTGTACAATATCTATGATGCTTAAGTGTAACAGAGATCCTTACCAGTGTGTCCAATTTTAAACATGTTACAGCTTTTATACGGTATTCTGTAAACACGACCTGTAGAATGTTTTGGCGAGTTTCTAATTGAAATATTCTTAACAGTACTGTTATTGCTGAAGGCTAAATCCACAGTAAAGGCTCTGAGTAGGTTTGGAACTAAGGTAAAATTAATAAATGGAAGAATATAAAAGATTCTTAGAATCAAGAGAAGATGTGGGGCTAACTCTATGAAACTATGTCTGCCAAACTCAAGAGATTTATCAATGAAAGATCTAGGATACAATAGAATATATCTTCTCAAACTCTCCGTTGATGAAGTCTGAAATGTATATACGCAATGCCCTAAGGAACATCAATTAGAATAACGATCGTTTAAGTCTATAACGTTATGACTGTATGAAGAAAACATTGGTGGGTTTTCTGTAATGCTAAACGTAAACCTGTTTTCAACACTATGTATCAAGCAATCTATTAGAATAATGATAACGTACAATAATTTTCTACTTCAACATTAAATCTGATAGAAAGTACTAAAATGTTAAGCAAAGGGGAAAATAGCTATAAATTTTCCATATTGGCCAAACACAAAGAACATCATAAATATACCCAACCCAAATTGCCTTAGAGGGTGAGACATCCCTTATACAGTTCATCTAAAAGATTTCACGTAGGAATTACTTAACAATGGTGATAGAGAGTTACCCATCGCCAAGCAAAATTATGAACATAATATTCTCCATTTAACTACGATACACTGTCTTTGATCCTACATTTCATCAGTTTAAGAAACAGAATTTGAAACAGGAAAATCAAGACTATCCAAGATATCCACTAGATATCCTATTGGTGTCGACTTCTAGTACTTTTTGTGAGCAAAAATAACACATCAAAATTTACAAATTTGAAATCAGAGTCGACCTGGAGATTATTGAGCTTGTGTACTTAAATCATATATATATATATATATATATATATATATATATATATATATATATATATATATATATATATATATATATATATATATATATATATATATATATATATATATATATATATAAATATATATATATATATATATATATATATATATATATATATATATATATATATATATATATATATATATATATATATATATATATATATATATATATATATATATATATATATATATATATATATATATATATATATATCCTCCCTGGGGATAGGGAATTAAGAATACTTCCCACGTATTCCCTGCGTGTAGTAGAAGGCGACTAAAAGGGGAGGGAGCGGGTGGCTGGAAATCCTCCCCTCTCATTTTTTTTTTTAATTTTCCAAAAGAAGGAACAGGGAATTGGGCCAGGTGAGGGTATTCCCTCAAAGGCCCAGTCCTCTGTTCTTAATGCTACCTCGCTAACGCGGGAAATGGCGAATAGTTTAAAAGAAAGAAAAAGAAATATATATATATATATATATATATATATATATATATATATATATATATATATATACATATATATATATATATATATATATATATATGCATATATATATGCATATATATATGCATATATATATATATATATATATATATATATATATATATATATATATATATATATATATATATATATATATATATATATATATATATATATATATATATATGCATATATATATGCATATATATATGCATATATATATATATATATATATATATATATGTATATATATATATATATATATATATATATATATATATATATATATATAAATATTTTTTTTTTTTTTTTTTTTTTTTTATACCTCGTCGCTGTCTCCCGCGTTTGCGAGGTAGCGCAAGGAAACAGACGAAAGAAATGGCCCAACCCCCCCCATACACATGCACATACATACGTCCACACACGCAAATATACATACCTACACAGCTTTCCATGGTTTACCCCGGACGCTTCACATGCCTTGATTCAATCCACTGACAGCACGTCAACCCCTGTATACCACATCGCTCCAATTCACTCTATTCCTTGCCCTCCTTTCACCCTCCTGCATGTTCAGGCCCCGATCACACAAAATCCTTTTCACTCCATCTTTCCACCTCCAATTTGGTCTCCCTCTTCTCCTCGTTCCCTCCACCTCCGACACATATATCCTCTTGGTCAATCTTTCCTCACTCATTCTCTCCATGTGCCCAAACCACTTCAAAACACCCTCCTCTGCTCTCTCAACCACGCTCTTTTTATTTCCACACATCTCTCTTACCCTTACGTTACTTACTCGATCAAACCACCTCACACCACACATTGTCCTCAAACATCTCATTTCCAGCACATCCATCCTCCTGCGCACAACTCTATCCATAGCCCACGCCTCGCAACCATACAACATTGTTGGAACCACTATTCCTTCAAACATACCCATTTTTGCTTTCCGGGATAATGTTCTCGACTTCCACACATTTTTCAAGGCTCCCAAAATTTTTGCCCCCTCCCCCACCCTATGATCCACTTCCGCTTCCATGATTCCATCCGCTGACAGATCCACTCCCAGATATCTAAAACACTTCACTTCCTCCAGTTTTTCTCCATTCAAACTCACCTCCCAATTGACTTGACCCTCAACCCTACTGTACCTAATAACCTTGCTCTTATTCACATTTACTCTTAACTTTCTTCTTCCACACACTTTACCAAACTCCGTCACCAGCTTCTGCAGTTTCTCACATGAATCCGCCACCAGCGCTGTATCACCAGCGAACAACAACCGACTCACTTCCCAAGCTCTCTCATCCCCAACAGACTTCATACTTGCCCCTCTTTCCAAGACTCTTGCATTTACCTCCCTAACAACCCCATCCATAAACAAATTAAACAACCATGGAGACATCACACACCCCTGCCGCAAACCTACATTCACTGAGAACCAATCACTTTCCTCTCTTCCTACACGTACACATGCCTTACATCCTCGATAAAAACTTTTCACTGCTTCTAACAACTTGCCTCCCACACCATATATTCTTAATACCTTCCACAGAGCATCTCTATCAACTCTATCATATGCCTTCTCCAGATCCATAAATGCTACATACAGATCCATTTGCTTTTCTAAGTATTTCTCACATACATTCTTCAAAGCAAACACCTGATCCACACATCCTCTACCACTTCTGAAACCACACTGCTCTTCCCCAATCTGATGCTCTGTACATGCCTTCACCCTCTCAATCAATACCCTCCCATATAATTTACCAGGAATACTCAACAAACTTATACCTCTGTAATTTGAGCACTCACTCTTATCCCCTTTGCCTTTGTACAATGGCACTATGCACGCATTCCGCCAATCCTCAGGCACCTCACCATGAGTCATACATACATTAAATAACCTTACCAACCAGTCAACAATACAGTCACCCCCTTTTTTTTATAAATTCCACTGCAATACCATCCAAACCTGCTGCCTTGCCGGCTTTCATCTTCCGCAAAGCTTTTACTACCTCTTCTCTGTTTACCAAATCATTTTCCCTAACCCTCTCACTTTGCACACCACCTCGACCCAAACACCCTATATCTGCCACTCTGTCATCAGACACATTCAACAAACCTTCAAAATACTCATTCCATCTCCTTCTCACATCACCACTACTTGTTATCACCTCCCCATTTACGCCCTTCACTGAAGTTCCCATTTGCTCCCTTGTCTTACGCACCCTATTTACCTCCTTCCAGAACATCTTTTTATTCTCCCTAAAATTTACTGATAGTCTCTCACCCCAACTCTCATTTGCCCTTTTTTTCACCTCTTGCACCTTTCTCTTGACCTCTTGTCTCTTTCTTTTATACTTCTCCCACTCAATTGCATTTTTTCCCTGCAAAAATCGTCCAAATGCCTCCCTCTTCTCTTTCACTAATACTCTTACTTCTTCATCCCACCACTCACTACCCTTTCTAAACAGCCCACCTCCCACTCTTCTCATGCCACAAGCATCTTTTGCGCAATCCATCACTGATTCCCTAAATACATCCCATTCCTCCCCCACTCCCCTTACTTCCATTGTTCTCACCTTTTTCCATTCTGTACACAGTCTCTCCTGATACTTCCTCACACAGGTCTCCTTCCCAAGCTCACTTACTCTCACCACCTTCTTCACCCCAACATTCACTCTTTTTTTCTGAAAACCCATACTAATCTTCACCTTAGCCTCCACAAGATAATGATCAGACATCCCTCCAGTTGCACCTCTCAGCACATTGACATCCAAAAGTCTCTCTTTCGCACGCCTGTCAATTATCACGTAATCCAATAACGCTCTCTGGCCATCTCTCCTACTTACATAGGTATACTTATGTATATCTCGCTTTTAAACCAGGTATTCCCAATCATCAGTCCTTTTTCAGCACATAAATCTACAAGCTCTTCACCATTTCCATTTACAACACTGAACACCCCATGCATACCAATTATTCCTCAACTGCCACATTACTCACCTTTGCATTCAAATCACCCATCACTATAACCCGGTCTCGTGCATCAAAACCGCTAACACACTCATTTAGCTGCTCCCAAAACACTTGCCTCTCATGATCTTTCTTCTTCTATATTATACATAAATATATAATATAATATATATATATATATATATATATATATATATATATATATATATATTTATATATATATATATATATAATATATATATATATATATATATATATATATATATATATATATATTCCTATGAGTCCACGGGGAAAATGAAACACGAAAAGTTCCCAAGTGCACTTTCGTGTAATAATCACATCATCAGGGAGACATAAGACAGGAATATAACAGTCAGTTGATATACATCGAAGAGACGAAGCTAGGACGCCATTTGGTAAACATGTGATTGGTAGCGCTAGGAAAAGACAACAAAGGCCCCATTCATTCACACTCAGTCTCTAGCTGTCATGTAACAATGCACCGAAACCACAGCTCCCTTTCCACATCCAGGCCCCACAGAACCTTCCATGGCTCACCCCAGACGCCTCACATGCTTTGTCGCTGTCTCCCGCGTTGCGAGGTAGCGCAAGGAAACAGACGAAAAAAATGGCCCAACCCACCCCCATACACATGTATATACATACGTCCACACAACGCAAATATACATACCTACACAGCTTTCCATGGTTCACCCCAGACGCTTCACATGCCTTGATTCAATCCACTGACAGCACGTCAACCCCGGTACACCACACCGATCCAATTCACTCTATTCCTTGCCCTCCTTTCACCCTCCTGCATGTTCAGGCCCCGATCACACAAAATCTTTTTCACTCCATCTATCCACCTCCAATTTGGTCTCCCACTTCTCCTCGTTCCCTCCACCTCCGACAGAGATATCCTCTTGGTCAATCTTTCCTCACTCATTCTCTCCATGTGCCCAAACCATTTCAAAACACCCTCTTCTGCTCTCTCAACCACGCTCTTTTAATTTCCACACATCTCTCTTACCCTTACGTTACTTACTCGATCAAACCACCTCACACCACACATTGTCCTCAAACATCTCATTTCCAGCATATCCATCCTCCTGCGCACAAATCTATCCATAGCCCACGCCTCGCAACCATACAACATTGTTGGAACCACTATTCCTTCAAACATACCCATTTTTGCTTTCCGAATAATGTTCTCGACTTCCACACATTCTTAAAGGCTCCCAGGATTGTCGCCCCTCCCCCACCCTATGATCCACTTCCGCTTCCAAAGGTTCCAACCGCTGCCAAAATCCACTCCCAGATATCTAAAACACTTTACTTACTCCATTTTTCTCCATTAAAAACTTACCCTCCCAATTGACTTGATCCTCAACCCTACTGTACCTAATAACCTTGCTCTTTCACATTTACTCTTAACTTTCTTCTTTCACACACTTTACCAAACTCAGTCACCAGCTTCTGCAGTTTCCTCACATGAATCACCACCAGCGCTGTATCATATATATATATATATATATTATATATATATATATATATATAAATATTATATATATATATATATAAAATATATATATAAAATATATATATATAATATATATATATAATATATATATATATATAATATATAAATAATATATATATATATATAATATATTATACAAATATTGGCAGTGGGGGGGCGGAAATCCTCCCCTCTCATTTTTTTTTAATTTTCCAAAAGAAGGAACAGAGAAGGGGGCCAGGTAGGATATTCCCCAAAGGCCCAGTCGTCTGTTCTTAACGCTACCTCGCTAATGGGGGAAATGGCGAATAGTATGAAAATATATATATATAAAATATATATAATATATATATATATATATATATATATATATATAATAATATATATATATATAAATAAATATATTTACCTCCTTCCAGAACATCTTTTTATTCTTCCTAAAATTTAATGATACTCTCTCACCCCAACTCTCATTTGCCCTTTTTTTCACCTCTTGCACCTTTCCTCTTGACCTCCTGTCTCTTTCTTTTATACGTTCCCCACTCAATTGCATTTTTTTCCCTGCAAAAATCGTCCAAATGCCTCCTCTTCTCTTTCACTAATACTCTTACTTCTTCATCCCACACTCACTACCCTTTCTAAACAGCCCACCTCCCACTCTTCTCATGCCACAAGCATCTTTTGCGCAATCCATCACTGATTCCCTAAATACATCCCATTCCTCCCCCACTCCCCTTACTTCCATTGTTCTCACCTTTTTCCATTCTGTACACAGTCTCTCCTGATACTTCCTCACACAGGTCTCCTTCCCAAGCTCACTTACTCTCACCACCTTCTTCACCCCAACATTCACTCTTTTTTTCTGAAAACCCATACTAATCTTCACCTTAGCCTCCACAAGATAATGATCAGACATCCCTCCAGTTGCACCTCTCAGCACATTGACATCCAAAAGTCTCTCTTTCGCACGCCTGTCAATTATCACGTAATCCAATAACGCTCTCTGGCCATCTCTCCTACTTACATAGGTATACTTATGTATATCTCGCTTTTTAAACCAGGTATTCCCAATCATCAGTCCTTTTTCAGCACATAAATCTACAAGCTCTTCACCATTTCCATTTACAACACTGAACACCCCATGCATACCAATTATTCCCTCAACTGCCACATTACTCACCTTTGCATTCAAATCACCCATCACTATAACCCGGTCTCGTGCATCAAAACCGCTAACACACTCATTTAGCTGCTCCCAAAACACTTGCCTCTCATGATCTTTCTTCTTCTATATATACATAAATATATAATATAATATATATATATATATATATATATATATAATATATATATATATATATATATATATATATATATATATATATATATATATATATATATATATATATATATATATATATATATTCCTATGAGTCCACGGGGAAAATGAAACACGAAAAGTTCCCAAGTGCACTTTCGTGTAATAATCACATCATCAGGGGAGACACAAGACAGGAATATAACAGTCAGTTGATATACATCGAAGAGACGAAGCTAGGACGCCATTTGGTAAACATGTGATTGGTAGCGCTAGGAAAAGACAACAAAGGCCCCATTCATTCACACTCAGTCTCTAGCTGTCATGTAACAATGCACCGAAACCACAGCTCCCTTTCCACATCCAGGCCCCACAGAACCTTCCATGGCTCACCCCAGACGCCTCACATGCTTTGTCGCTGTCTCCCGCGTTTGCGAGGTAGCGCAAGGAAACAGACGAAAGAAATGGCCCAACCCACCCCCATACACATGTATATACATACGTCCACACACGCAAATATACATACCTACACAGCTTTCCATGGTTCACCCCAGACGCTTCACATGCCTTGATTCAATCCACTGACAGCACGTCAACCCCGGTACACCACACCGATCCAATTCACTCTATTCCTTGCCCTCCTCTCACCCTCCTGCATGTTCAGGCCCCGATCACACAAAATCTTTTTCACTCCATCTATCCACCTCCAATTTGGTCTCCCACTTCTCCTCGTTCCCTCCACCTCCGACAGAAATATCCTCTTGGTCAATCTTTCCTCACTCATTCTCTCCATGTGCCCAAACCATTTCAAAACACCCTCTTCTGCTCTCTCAACCACGCTCTTTTTATTTCCACACATCTCTCTTACCCTTACGTTACTTACTCGATCAAACCACCTCACACCACACATTGTCCTCAAACATCTCATTTCCAGCATATCCATCCTCCTGCGCACAAATCTATCCATAGCCCACGCCTCGCAACCATACAACATTGTTGGAACCACTATTCCTTCAAACATACCCATTTTTGCTTTCCGAGATAATGTTCTCGACTTCCACACATTCTTCAAGGCTCCCAGGATTGTCGCCCCTCCCCCACCCTATGATCCACTTCCGCTTCCATGGTTCCATCCGCTGCCAGATCCACTCCCAGATATCTAAAACACTTTACTTACTCCAGTTTTTCTCCATTCAAACTTACCTCCCAATTGACTTGATCCTCAACCCTACTGTACCTAATAACCTTGCTCTTATTCACATTTACTCTTAACTTTCTTCTTTCACACACTTTACCAAACTCAGTCACCAGCTTCTGCAGTTTCTCACATGAATCAGCCACCAGCGCTGTATCATATATATATATATATATATATATATATATATATATATATATATATATATATATATATATATATATATATATATATATATATATATATATATATATATATATATATATATATATATATATATATATATATATATATATATATATATATATACATACATTGGCAGTGGGGGGGCTGGAAATCCTCCCCTCTCATTTTTTTTTAATTTTCCAAAAGAAGGAACAGAGAAGGGGGCCAGGTGAGGATATTCCCTCAAAGGCCCAGTCGTCTGTTCTTAACGCTACCTCGCTAATGCGGGAAATGGCGAATAGTATGAAATATATGATTATATATATATATATATATATATATATATATATATATATATATATATATATATATATATATATATATATATATATATATGTATATATTTACCTCCTTCCAGAACATCTTTTTATTCTTCCTAAAATTTAATGATACTCTCTCACCCCAACTCTCATTTGCCCTTTTTTTCACCTCTTGCACCTTTCTCTTGACCTCCTGTCTCTTTCTTTTATACGTCTCCCACTCAATTGCATTTTTTCCCTGCAAAAATCGTCCAAATGCCTCTCTCTTCTCTTTCACTAATACTCTTACTTCTTCATCCCATCACTCACTACCCTTTCTAATCAACCCACCTCCCACTCTTCTCATGCCACAAGCATCTTTTGCGCAATCCATCACTGATTCCCTAAATACATCCCATTCCTCCCCCACTCCCCTTACTTCCATTGTTCTCACCTTTTTCCATTCTGTACTCAGTCCCTCCGGGTACTTCCTCACACAAGTCTCCTTCCCAAGCTCACTTACTCTCACCACCCTCTTCACCCCAACATTCACTCTTTTTTTCTGAAAACCCATACAAATCTTCACCTTAGCCTCCACAAGATAATGATCAGACATCCCTCCAGTTGCACCTCTCAGCGCGCCTGTCAATTAACACGTAATCCAATAACGCTCTCTGGCCATCTCTCCTACTTACATAAGTATACTTATGTATATCTCGCTTTTTAAACCAGATATTCCCAATCATCAGTCATTTTTCAGCACATAAATCTACAAGCTCTTCACCATTTCCATTTACAACACTGAACACCCCATGTATACCAATTATTCCTTCAACTGCCACTTTACTCACCTTTGCATTCAAATCACCCATCACTATAACCCGGTCTCGTGCATCAAAACCACTAACACACTCATTCAGCTGCTCCCAAAACACTTGCCTCTCATGATCTTTCTTCTCATGCCCAGGTGCATATGCACCAATAATCACCAATCGCTCTCCATCAACTTTCAGTTTTACCCATATTAATCGAGAATTTACTTTCTTACATTCTATCACATACTCCCACAACTCCTGTTTCAGGAGTACTGCTACTCCTTCCCTTGCTCTTGTCCTCTCACTAACCCCTGACTTTACTCCCAAGACATTCCCAAACCACTCTTCCCCTTCACCCTTGAGCTTCGTTTCACTCAGAGCCAAAACATCCAGGTTCCTTTCCTCAAACATACTACCTATCTCTCCTTTTTTCACATCTTGGTTACATCCACACACATTTAGGCACCCCAATCTGAGCCTTCGAGGAGGATGAGCTCTCCCCGCGTGACTCCTTCGTCTGTTTCCCATTTTAGAAAGTTAAAAAAATACAAGGAGGGGAGGATTTCTGGCCCCCCCCGCTCCCGTCCCCTCTAGTCGCTTTCTACGACACGCGAGGAATGCGTGGGAAGTATTCTTTCACCCCTATCCCCAGGCATAATATACATATATATATATATATATATATATATATATATATATATATATATATATATATATATATATATATATATATATATATATATATACACATACACACACATACACACACACACGCACATATACACACACACACACATACATATATATACATATGAAAAATGTAAGAAACAATTTAGAAAACTGAAACTTCTAGCTTGAAATGAAAAGAAAAAAAAAAAAATGAATGTCACATAATGCGTAAGACAAGGAAGCAAATGGGAACTTCAGTGAAGGGCGCAAATGGGGAGGTGATAACAAGTAGTGGTGATGTGAGAAGGAGATGGAGTGAGTATTTTGAAGGTTTGTTGAATGTGTTTGATGATAGAGTGGCAGATATAGGGTGTTTTGGTCGAGGTGGTGTGCAAAGTGAGAGGGTTAGGGAAAATGATTTGGTAAACAGAGAAGAGGTAGTAAAAGCTTTGCGGAAGATGAAAGCCGGCAAGGCAGCAGGTTTGGATGGTATTGCAGTGGAATTTATTAAAAAAGGGGGTGACTGTATTGTTGACTGGTTGGTAAGGTTATTTAATGTATGTATGACTCACGGTGAGGTGCCTGAGGATTGGCGGAATGCGTGCATAGTGCCATTGTACAAAGGCAAAGGGGATAAGAGTGAGTGCTCAAATTACAGAGGTATAAGTCTGTTGAGTATTCCTGGTAAATTATATGGGAGGGTATTGATTGAGAGGGTGAAGGCATGTACAGAGCATCAGATTGGGGAAGAGCAGTGTGGTTTCAGAAGTGGTAGAGGATGTGTGGATCAGGTGTTTGCTTTGAAGAATGTATGTGAGAAATACTTAGAAAAGCAAATGGATTTGTATGTAGCATTTATGGATCTGGAGAAGGCATATGATAGAGTTGATAGAGATGCTCTGTGGAAGGTATTAAGAATATATGGTGTGGGAGGCAAGTTGTTAGAAGCAGTGAAAAGTTTTTATCGAGGATGTAAGGCATGTGTACGTGTAGGAAGAGAGGAAAGTGATTGGTTCTCAGTGAATGTAGGTTTGCGGCAGGGGTGTGTGATGTCTCCATGGTTCTTTAATTTGTTTATGGATGGGGTTGTTAGGGAGGTAAATGCAAGAGTTTTGGAAAGAGGGGCAAGTATGAAGTCTGTTGGGGATGAGAGAGCTTGGAAGTGAGTCAGTTGTTGTTCGCTGATGATACAGCGCTGGTGGCTGATTCATGTGAGAAACTGCAGAAGCTGGTGACTGAGTTTGGTAAAGTGTGTGAAAGAAGAAAGTTAAGAGTAAATGTGAATAAGAGCAAGGTTATTAGGTACAGTAGGGTTGAGGGTCAAGTCAATTGGGAGGTGAGTTTGAATGGAGAAAAACTGGAGGAAGTGAAGTGTTTTAGATATCTGGGAGTGGATCTGGCAGCGGATGGAACCATGGAAGCGGAAGTGGATCATAGGGTGGGGGAGGGGGCGAAAATTCTGGGAGCCTTGAAGAATGTGTGGAAGTCGAGAACATTATCTCGGAAAGCAAAAATGGGTATGTTTGAAGGAATAGTGGTTCCAACAATGTTGTATGGTTGCGAGGCGTGGGCTATGGATAGAGTTGTGCGCAGGAGGATGGATGTGCTGGAAATGAGATGTTTGAGGACAATGTGTGGTGTGAGGTGGTTTGATCGAGTAAGTAACGTAAGGGTAAGAGAGATGTGTGGAAATAAAAAGAGCGTGGTTGAGAGAGCAGAAGAGGGTGTTTTGAAATGGTTCGGGCACATGGAGAGAATGAGTGAGGAAAGATTGACCAAGAGGATATATGTGTCGGAGGTGGAGGGAACGAGGAGAAGAGGGAGACCAAATTGGAGGTGGAAAGATGGAGTGAAAAAGATTTTGTGTGATCGGGGCCTGAACATGCAGGAGGGTGAAATGAGGGCAAGGAATAGAGTGAATTGGAGCGATGTGGTATACCGGGGTTGACGTGCTGTCAGTGGATTGAATCAGGGCATGTGAAGCGTCTGGGGTAAACCATGGAAAGCTGTGTAGGTATGTATAGTTGCGTGTGTGGATGTATGTATATACATGTGTATGGGGGTGGGTTGGGCCATTTCTTTCGTCTGTTTCCTTGCGCTACCTCGCAAACGCGGGAGACAGCGACAAAGCAAAAAAAAAAAAAAAAAAAAAAAAATATATATATATATATATATATATATATATATATATATATATATATATATATATATATATACATATATATATATACGTTGAAATGTATAAGTGTTTATATGTGCGTTCGTGGACGTGTACTTATATACATGTGTATGTGGGTGGGTTGGTCTATTCTTTTGTCTGTGTCCTTGTGCTACCTCCCTAACGCGGGAGACAGCGACAAAGTATAATAAAGAAAAAAGAAAAAAAAAAAAAAAATATATATATATATATATATATATATATATATATATATATATATATATATATATATATATATATATATATGGGGCCTTTGTTGTCTTTTCCTAGCGCTACCTCGCACACATGAGGGGGGAAGGGGATCTGATTCCATGTGTGGCGAGGTGGCGATGGGAATGAATAAAGGCAGTGTGAATTGTGTGCATGTGTATATATGTATGTGTCTGTGTGTGTATATATATGTGTACAGTGAGATGTATGGGTATGTATATTTGCGTGTGTGGACGTGTATGTATATACATGTGTATGGGGGTGGGTTGGGCCATTTCTTTCGTCTGTTTCCTTGCGCTACCTCGCAAACGCGGGAGACAGCGACAAAGCAAAATAAATATAAATATAAATATATATATATATATATATATGTATATATACATATATATATATATATATATATATATATATATATATATATATATATATATAAATATAAATATATATATACATATATATATCTCCCAATCATGGGTAGCATGTGGTATACAGGTAAATTCTTTATCCTTTGGTGTTTCTAACGTTGCTTTCCTACACACACATATAGTATATAAGGTGAGTATCATTCTCAGACTTTGTATTCAAGGGAATAAATACAATTTCATTTTATGAAGTACTTTCTATGGTGTTTACAAAGTGGTAGTTGGTAGATCGATTATATCGACTTTAGGTTTATCGACGCTCGAGTCATTAAAGACCAAGTTACTCATATCCACCACTCGAATAAGTTTGAGTAAATGAATCTCCCTCAGATCTACAGAGCAGTTCTAAGGCCATATACAGTCTTTCCTTTCATATCTTCACTGTATGTCTGAAGCCAAACCTTAGGTTGATTACACCCCCACAGCACACCATTTGATATGCTTTTCCTGGCACAAAGCTATTGTTTTGTTTTCAATTATGTGCGCTTTTATATCAAAACTCCATGAAAGGCTAATAAGAATCTGAAAATGTACTAAAAAAGAGTAACTAAACTTTCGTGTTGGCCAGGGTATTGCAGTGGTAATTTTGAGGAGCTTATTGTACCTTATGTTTGCTCGGCTTTTAGTGCAAACTGTCGAAACCATCACGCATGTTACGACGAGAGCAGTCCAGCGCTTCACGTGAAAAATTTTCATTAAGATTATTGCTTATTCATGTGGCTTTAAGAAGGAAATCCTTTTATTTTTCAGTTTCCTGATACAAGCGTTGAACTGAAATTATCAGTACTCTCAGTCTTGCATGTATAATTACCGATGAACGCACAGTGGATGTATTGACGGGTTACTTAGTGTCCATTTAGTATACAATAGCCAAGTATTCAGTGAGCTTACAGTGAGGATAGGTACAAAGTTCAACGACTACGAAGCGCACTTGTGTAGTGTCAGGATGGTTAGTGCTAAGTGAACGCACAGCAGTTGTTATGACTGGTGCTTAGAACCAAATAAACGCACAGCAAATGTTGCAGGGAGAAGAAACTTTTGTGTTCCATTGAATGCACTTGGGTTCAAGTGAGCGGGTGTTCAGTTTTCGTGCAAAAGGGTCAACGACACTCTCGGAGGCTGCGACACACGCAGGGCCAGTACCCATTAGCGCCATATTCAGATAGCAAAAAGAAAAAGAGATACGATGTTTCGCGAGCAAATAAACACAGAAATAAACTTGAACCTTATGCAAATATCTGCTTGTGTTTATTCTATGAATATTTCAGAAGCTTTTAAGTTTTACAAAGAATATCACAAAACTTAAAATAACTAGTACAGAAATGTGAAACAACTAGCTCAAAGCTTTAGAGAAACCTGCACAAAGCTTAAACAGAGCTACCAAAAAGGTATGAAAAAGGAAACAATAGGCTCCAATCTTTATAACCAGCACAGATCTTTGAAAATACAAATCCTTGAAGCTATTGCTGGTGGTGGCGTCAAAAATGCAAGTAGTGTGTGTGTGTGTGTGTGTGTGTGTGTGGGTGGGTGGGTAAATGAAAAATAGATAACGATTTGTTAAATCTAAACAGCCGTTCCGATGAAAATACACAGTTGAGTTATGAGAGTAAAGGCATAATAGAACCATTGGTTAAGAAGTTGCTGGAGGAAGGAAGCGTAACGAGAATTCGGAAGCCGTTCCTGTGAATTCTAGAATTTTATTTACCTTTATAATTATTTGAATGCAGTGGTTAGTCGAGTTTTAATCATAAATAAACTTAAGATGAAGGTGGGCTGTACATTACCACACTATAGGATATGAGTGATTTACACTAAGCAGCCAGGGTGCCAGATACACAGGAACCTTACCAGAGTAAATACTATAGTTTATACATTTGGAACTTACTCATATGTGAATGTTAATTAATGAATATTAGCTACAGTAGTACAGTAGCTGACATAACACAGAGACTAATTAACAGCAAACTAAGCTGTTTATTTGCTTAGCTACACACCTTTTCATGGAAAGTTCATGACGTTCACATTGATAGGTATAGAGCTATTGTTGTAAGTGTTTGCACGAGTTCTGATTGACAATTGATTGCAGTAACGAACAGAGGTCCGATGTGGTGTGGCGGGGGTAGCTCTGTGAAGTAAGACTCGTGTGTGTGTGTGTGTGTGTGTGTGTGTGTGTGTGTGTGTGTGTGTGTGTGTGTGTGTGTGTGTGTGTGTGCGTGTGTGTAAATGAATAAAGAACGATTCATTAAATATAGGCAATCATGAGGCTGAAAATACACAGTGGAGATATCACTGATATTATAGTACCTGGATGTCTTGACAGTAACTAGTTAACTAGTCACTAGTAACTAGTTAACTAGTAACTAATGACTAATCACAAAACAGCTTAAGATCAAGGTAGAGCTGGAAATATCCACGATGTGGACATGAGTGGAGTACATCTTCACAGTCAGAGTGGCAGGTATAGCGGAAGCTTTACAGAGTGCATCCTATGGTTTATATATTATGCACTTCGTGATAATCAGTTGAACATAAAGTCATGAATAATTACAGTAATATAGTGGTTGATATACCACATAGCATAACTAAGAGGAAACTGAGCTGTTTACGCGCTTAGCTATGCAATTATTCATGGATTGTTTACGACACTCACAATGGTAAGTGTAGGATTTTCTGTCCCAGCTCTAAACTGGTGGAAGTCGATTGTGGTGAGGGACGGCGTTCCGTGGGGGTGCGGCGTCGTTGCGGACACTTTCGATGACAGTTTACTGCCAAACTGCCATGTGAGCTGCCGGTGTTGGTTGGAGAGGGTGGACAGGACCAGCGCGATGAGGGCCTCTTAGTGGGTGTTATATTACAAGACGAGCCAGGATGAATCTGCATGCTTTTTTCAGCTTTTTTTCTTTAGTTAGTCCCTGTCTAGCTGTAAGGGAAGAGGACCAGGTTGGGGAGGCGTAGGTTAGGTTAGGTAAAATGAAGATGGCATAGACATTCCTGAGCTCTGATGACGAGACGCCTAGTTATTTCATTCGGCGGAGAGGATAGAGACGATATGAGGAAGATCTCGTCATCTATATATAGTGACGACAAAACAGTGACGTCGTTGGCCGTAGTCCACTCCTGAAGATCGCTGACGATGCCCTGAAGCGACATTGAGAGCAATGCCAAAATGAAGTCATCTACATACTTCCAGCGCTGGTTTGTGTCCTGTAGGGAGTCACTGGTAAGGATGAGGAAGCAGATCGGTCTCATATTGATGTCCTGTGGGATACCACAATTGAGGGGTAGTAAGGTGGAGGTTGCCTCCAGAAAGCGGACGGCCTGGTGATGCTGGGTCAGGAGGTCTGCCAGCCATGAGACGAGACGCCCCTGTAGTCTCAGGTCGGCGGCTTTCTTTATGATGATGTATGTTATGGTTTACGAAGTCGAAAGCCTAAGTGAATTCTTCAAAGGTGAGTGCCACTGAGGTTTTTGCACTTCTCCAAGTTGTGGTAAAGGAAGTCTAGG
The DNA here is from genome assembly GCF_036320965.1 of Panulirus ornatus. Lineage (NCBI taxonomy): Eukaryota > Metazoa > Arthropoda > Malacostraca > Decapoda > Palinuridae > Panulirus > Panulirus ornatus. The sequence goes on along the minus strand of NC_092261.1, from coordinate 19,595,062 downwards.
AGGCTGAGAAGGCAGTTAATGGCGAAGGAAGACTTAGTTTCCAAACTGCTGGGAGTCTACTGAATACGTCATGTAAGCATAGGCCCAGTCAAACGCAAAACTTTAACAGGTTAGATTGGAGACTGGAATAATTGCAACAAGGCCTAAGCTGTTCGCTGAGTCAGCAAGTGGCCAACAAGTTTTGGTGTATGCCCGCTTGTGTTGAGAGGTAGAGGTGGCAGAGAACCACAACCCTGATAAACAGGGACTGCACCCGAAGGAAGGAAGGGAAGAAGCTTGGGTGGTAGGTAGTGGTCAGCCTCTCGTGTGTGTGTGTGTGTGTGTGTGTGTGTGTGTGTGTGTGTGTGTGCGTGATAACTATTTTCGTGTTCCGGGGAAAGTTTTACGCTAGTGTTGCAATCACCAATTCCTCTTTCATTCTGTTTAATTCATCCATCCCCCTTACACTATAGAATTAACACTTCACATTAACGTTCACCGTAGGGAATGCATAAATTCCTTCCATGTGGATGTTGGTGGATTGAAGCTCTAATTTTCTCCAATCTCAATGACCTGGAGCAAACTATCCCCCATCCCAATCATAATCCTGACTGCTGTAACCATTCTAGATCTGTTTTTACCTCTAATCCTTCGCACTATAACTATATAATCTCGCCTTATTTGGTTCTTCTGACCACACTCTCACAAATGTACCTATTCTAACCTCTCCCTCCAACAGCCCCTTCTAAACATAAATACTGGCACATCACAAAGCTAACGGACAATAGCTCGCGAAAATTCCTCTCTGGCTTTCCATAAGTAAATTACCGCCTCTTATGTAGTGATGCTTCTGTCTCTTGCGGGAATGGAAGCATTTATCGCTTCGTCCTCCGAAAGGAACTCTTCCTCCAATCCACGGATCAACCGGTTCTCTTCTGAGGCCATTCAGGTAAGGGATCAGATATATCCGGTTTGGAAAAATTCCCCTTCCTCCGACTCCTATTGAGCCTTTATCACTGCCAGTAATCATAAGAAGTTCGTTATCCACTGGCAAAGCGTTCCTTTATTCAAAGGGCGTGCGACAACCTTACCTTTTCATCCAGTGATAGGTCTCTATGGTCTTTAGACAAGGACGTTGCCAACAACTTCAGTCACTTTTGTTATTCTATAGTTTTCTCTCCCATAAATAAAGCAACCTCTTCGGTTCGCGTTTTTCCTCTATCTCTTCCTTGGATGACTAACATTCCTTCACCCCCCTGATCCGCCTCTTACTAATCCTGAGCCTCTTCCCGTAATCTCTTTTCGGACTATCCGCAAAGCGTTATTCTCTCTGTGCACTGAAAGAGTGTGCCTTTTAACTTGCACCTGTGCTTGCTCGTTTATTCCGTTTCTGTTTAAAACCTGAACTTTTCCTTCTTTCAAATACGCGTTAGTACATCCCATCCCTAGAAAGGGTGACCATTCTTACTCCTCTAACTATCGCTTTTTCCTCTGAAATCTACCATTTCCAAAGTCTTTGAGTCCTTCCTCAACTCCCAAATCTTCAGACATCTCTAATCTCAGTCTCAGTCTTCTCTGTGATCATAAGTATGGCTTCTGAAAGGCGAGATTCACTGGTAATATTTCTTCCTATCTTACCAACATTCGGTCATCATCCCTGAAAGATTCTGGGGAATCCTGTATAGTACCCCAAACTTTTGAAAGGATGTTACATCAGGATCTTATCTCTATGCACTCCTCCTCTGGCTACCCTCACTCACTTTGCTCCTTCCCTCCTTGGTTGTTAATGAATCAGCCTGTCCCCCTTTCTCCATCAACAGCACTGTCTCTCAAGGTTAGTCCTGTCTCCTACACTTTTTCTTCTTTTTATCAACGATTTTCTTTCTTCTACAAATAACGAAATGAACTCATATGCTGATGACTCAACGCTGCATTCTTCGACATCTCTCTCACTCGGTCTCGGCACACCTTTCTTAATAAACTCATATTTGGACAGCATATATCAAAGAGGTAGACGAAATGTGGTTACGTTTAATGCCTCCATCTCTCTATCGAAAATTCTTCACGACTTTCCTATCTTCTTCGACAGTTCTGGAATTCCACCTCATGACTCAGTGAACATATTTGGTAATACCTTTACATCCACTCCTTGGAAACCCCACATTGATGAAATAGCTAAGTCTGCCTCTAAGAAACTGGGAATCCTATATAGATGTCGAAATTTCCATTCTCCGGATTCTTTTTTTTTTTAATGTTGAAGACGCCAGTCATGGACAAAAGTCCACATCAAGGCCGAGCCTTAATTGAAATATTGAGAGAATTTTGAAAGTAAAAAGGAAAGACAAGGGAAAGCAGGTCATAGTTATTGGGGAAAGACATGAAAAGGTAGAGTTCCAAAGCTTCTAGGTGTAGGGAAAGAAACAGTTGCCAAAACGGCCGACCCTTAAGTTGCCGACAGCCACACAGTAATCATGTGACGCAGCAGCTTGCAAAGTAGTGTTTGAGGCCGTTGATAACTCAATTGTATGCCGTTTTGGAAACTGTTTCTTTGGAACTTTCTGCCTTATGTATTTACCAATAACTATGTCCTGACACATTCTAAGAGACAGCCTTCAACATCAAAAAAGTAATATCACGTGTTCCAGGGCAGAGGGGGAGATGGAGTGGAGGACGATGGATGGGGAAGAGTGTTCCCAGCAAGTAGGTGTGCCATATTGGAAAAGTTATTTATTTACGCACGTCATGACTTTGCTTAACAGAAATGATAACACGTTATATGAATAGCAAAGACGTTGTTTAGTAGTTTGGGATACTATTAACCAATGTATTGTTTTACTTAGTAATTACACCTGACCGACTGATTCATCGTGGCAAATGTGGCTTCTCTCCCTAGTTCCTCTATCCCACCCCTCACCCCTTCATACCTACTCAGCTCAAGCTTGGTCAGAGCAAATTTATAAGTTGTTTGTATTTTTTCTTTCCAGAATAACATAACATTTTGCTTGTGTTTCTGGACGCGTGTAAAATGAGCCGAGTACTCTAACTGTGCGGTTATAAAAGTTTCGACAATGTAGCATTACAGGCGGTAATATCTGCTGGCTCATCCACCTCGAATCGGCAAAGGAAGTAAGTTCTTTAACACTTATTGGTGTACAGCCAAATGCATTCATATCTATGAATCGAATAAAACTTAAAATAAGGACTTATGATTTGCTTATCATTAAGAGAAGCTCAGCAAAAACAAAGATGATGGTATTTGCCAGATACCCTATTTCTTGTCCGAAACATTTTGCGGAATATGACATCACTAAGGGCAAATGTACATGGTATCTAAAAAGCATATATATATCGATATATAACCACACATGCATACTGATATATAACCACACATGCATATTGATATATAACCACACATATATATCCACCAACCCATCACTATATACCCCTAACACTTCCTCTTTCTCTGACCTCGGGAGACAAGACGTCCCAGTAATGAAGGTGGTCACCCTGCGGGAGTGGAGCAGCCAGGTCGGGGTCCCGTAGGTAGAGGCTTCGGGTCCCTCGGTGGTCGTGCATGGCCAGACGATTGCTGCTGCCAGGGTCCTCCAGGTCGTACGACCACACCACCCTCACCGTGTCGCCCTGAGAAAGGTAGTAATGTGATAGATATCTGCAAGTTATAATCCAAGTGATGCCACTAATAAACTGGAGACATGAGTTAGATAGTAGTGTTAGTGTTAGTAGTAGTAGTAGTAGTAGTAGTAGTAGTAGTAGTAGTAGTAGTAATAATAATAGAAATGGAAGTGATAATCAAAGAAAAATAATAGTTAATAATAATAATAATAATAATAATAATAATAATAATAATAATAATAATAATAATAATAATAATAATAATAATAATAATAATAATAATAATAATAGTAATGAAATAATAATGATAATAACAATGATAATAATAATATCAATAATAATAACAATAATAATAATGATAATAATAATAATAATAATAATAATAATAATAATAATAATAATAAATCATAAGATGAGAACACTAATGTACAGTGGAGAAAAACTGCCAACTTTCTGAATTATACTCAAATCCTTCGACGTTCAAGTGACTAGTGAGACCTATGAAAAAGTTTGCAAAGAGAAAACGGGTATACGACGAGTTCTTATATTCAACTGTCACACATATCTGACTCATTCTTTAACATTTCTTGTTTAGGTTTCTTTCATATGACAAAACAAAGCAAAGATCGAGCGAAGTAAGCTGAGTTAGAGACGCCAACGGCAGACCAGCATTAAAGGCCCGTTAGGCCTTCATTAGTCTAGTTATAATAATAATAATGATAATAATAATAATGATAATAATAATAATAATAATAATAATAATAATAATAATAATAATAATAAGTAATAGTAATAATGAAAATAATAATAATAATGATAATAATAATAATAATGATAAAAATAATAATAATGATAATTACAATAATGATAAATGGTTTCAACAAAGCGGAAAAATATACGGAGGACATACACAATAAAGGCCTTAACATTCACGACATTCTTCCCTTGTTAAATGTAACTGAAAACAAAGGGGCCCCGTAAAATACGCACTTATATGAAAAATTCAGAGAAGAGTAACAAAACCAAAAATCGAACTACTCTGACAAGTATTTCGCAGTCTGTGTAACAAAATATTTCACGTTCCTCAGCTCACCAAAGTCCCAAGGATGATTATTCCTAACGTTCGAATCTTTTTTTTTCTAAAATGAAGATAGGCTCTTATAAGACTCCCAACATCATGCTTAGGTCCCGCCGTCCAACAACAATCTATACAGACCAAACACTGTCTGCTTTGTCTGGCAGTAACCGTTGTAAGGGAGAGTGAGCAAGGGAGGTCAAGTGCGAGGTTTGACCTGGGTGGCTGATTATGTCACACGTAAAGTCATTGAATCTGTCTTAATTGCTAAAACTAAAAACTTTAATTTGTCCTCAGGCACTTCTAAAATCCGTCGTAGCATTAACCAAATCATTATGAGAAAACTGAGAAAAAACAAAAACATAAAAAAGTTGTTCAAGACCCACCCAGCTACCCAGCTCAATCACCTTCACATGACCGCCCCCCCCAGCCCCCCCCCCCCCCCCCCCCCACCTAATCACTCTCTCTTACAACGTTTACTGGCAGACAAAGCGGACAGTGCTTGGTCTTTACAGAACAGACTGGTTTACCTCAGACGCTTCACATGCCCTGGTTCAATCCATTGACAGCACGTCGGCCCCGGTATACCGCATCGTTCCAATTCACTCTATTCCTTGCACGCCTTTCACCCTCCTGCATGTTCAGGCCCCGATCACTCAAAATCTTTTTCATTCCATCTTTCCACCTCCAATTTGGTCTCCCTCTTCTCCTCCTTCCCTCCACCTCCGACACATATATCCTCTTGGTCAATCTTTCCTCACTCATTCTCTCCATGTGACCAAACCATTTCAAAACACCCTCTTCTGCTCTCTCAACCACACTCATTTTATTACCACACATCTCTCTTACCCTATTATTATTTACTCGATCAAACCACCTCACACCACATATTGTCTGCAAACATCTCATTTCCAGCATATCCACCCTCCTGCGCACAACTCTATCCAAAGCCCACGCCTCGCAACCATACAACATTGTTGGAACCACTATTCCTTCAAACATAGCCATTTTTGCTTTCCGAGATAATGTTCTTGACTTCCACACACTCTTCAACGCTCCCAGAATTTTCGCCCCCTCCCCCACCCTATGATTTACTTCCGCTACCATGGTTCCATCCGCTGCCAAATCCACTCCCACATATCTAAAACACTTCACTTCCTCCAGTTTTTCTCCATTCAAACTTACCTCCCAATTTACTTGACCCTCAACCCTACTGTACCTAAAAACCTTGCTTTGTCTATTCATGTGTGACGGCTTGGCGACGGGAATGAATAAAGGCAGCAAGTATGAAATATGTACATGTGTATTTATGCATATGTCTGTGTATGTAATGTATATGTATACGTTGAAATGTATAGGTATGTATCTGTGAGTGTGTGGACGTGTATGTATATACATGTGAATATGGGTGGGTTGGGCCATTCTTTCGTCTGTTTCCTTGCGCTACCTTGATTATGCGGAAGACAGCGACAATGTATGATAATATATGATGATTGGGAATACCTGGGAATACCTGGTTTAAAAAGCGAGATATACATAAGTATACTTATGTAAGTAGGAGAGATGGCCAGAGAGCGTTATTGGATTACGTTTTAATTGACAGGCGTACGAAAGAGAGACTTTTGGATGTTAATGTGCTGAGAGGTGCAACTGGTGGGATGTCTGATCATTATCTTGTGGAGGCTAAGGTGAAGATTTGTATGGGTTTTCAGAAAAAAAGAGTGAATGTTGGGGTGAAGAGGGTGGTGAGAGTAAGTGAGCTTGGGAAGGAGACCTGTGTGAGGAAGTACCAGGAGAGACTGAGTACAGAATGGAAAAAGGTGAGAACAATGGAAGTAAGGGGAGTGGGGGAGGAATGGGATGTATTTAGGGAATCAGTGATGGATTGCACAAAAGATGCTTGTGGCATGAGAAGAGTGGGAGGTGGGTTGATTAGAAAGGGTAGTGAGTGGTGGGATGAAGAAGTAAGAGTATTAGTGAAAGAGAAGAGAGAGGCATTTGGACGATTTTTGCAAGGAAAAAATGCAATTGAGTGGGAGATGTATAAAAGAAAGAGACAGGAGGTCAAGAGAAAGGTGCAAGAGGTGAAAAAAAGGGCAAATGAGAGTTGGCGTGAGAGAGTATCATTAAATTTTAGGGAGAATAAAAAGATGTTCTGGAAGGAGGTAAATAAAGTGCGTAAGACAAGGGAGCAAATGGGAACTTCAGTGAAGGGCGCAAATGGGAAGGTGATAACAAGTAGTGGTGATGTGAGAAGGAGATGGAGTGAGTATTTTGAAGGTTTGTTGAATGTGTTTGATGATAGAGTGGCAGATATAGGGTGTTTTGGTCGAGGTGGTGTGCAAAGTGAGAGGGTTAGGGAAAATGATTTGGTAAACAGAGAAGAGGTAGTGAAAGCTTTGCGGAAGATGAAAGCCGGCAAGGCAGCAGGTTTGGATGGTATTGCAGTGGAATTTATTAAAAAAGGGGGTGACTGTATTGTTGACTGGTTGGTAAGGTTATTTAATGTATGTATGACTCATGGTGAGGTGCCTGAGGATTGGCGGAATGCTTGCATAGTGCCATTGTACAAAGGCAAAGGGGATAAGAGTGAGTGCTCAAATTACAGAGGTATAAGTTTGTTGAGTATTCCTGGTAAATTATATGGGAGGGTATTGATTGAGAGGGTGAAGGCATGTACAGAGCATCAGATTGGAGAAGAGCAGTGTGGTTTCAGAAGTGGTAGAGGATGTGTGGATCAGGTGTTTGCTTTGAAGAATGTATGTGAGAAATACTTAGAAAAGCTAATGGATTTGTATGTAGCATTTATGGATCTGGAGAAGGCATATGATAGAGTTGATAGAGATGCTCTGTGGAAGGTATTAAGAATATATGGTGTGGGAGGAAAGTTATTAGAAGCAGTGAAAAGTTTTTATCGAGGATGTAAGGCATGTGTATGTGTAGGAAGAGAGGAAAGTGATTGGTTCTCAGTGAATGCAGGTTTGCGGCAGGGGTGTGTGATGTCTCCAAGGTTGTTTAATTTGTTTATGGATGGGGTTGTTAGGGAGGTAAATGCAAGAGTTTTGGAAAGAGGGGCAAGTATGAAGTCTGTTGGGGATGAGAGAGCTTGGGAAGTGAGTCAGTTGTTGTTCGCTGATGATACAGCGCTGGTGGCTGATTCATGTGAGAAACTGCAGAAGCTGGTGACTGAGTTTGGTAAAGTGTGTGGAAGAAGAAAGTTAAGAGTGAATGTGAATAAGAGCAAGGTTATTAGGTACAGTAGGGTTGAGGGTCAAGTCAATTGGGAGGTGAGTTTGAATGGAGAAAAACTGGAGGAAGTGAAGTGTTTTAGATATCTGGGAGTGGATCTGGCAGCGGATGGAACCATGGAAGCGGAAGTGCATCATAGGGTGGGGGAGGGGGCGAAAATTCTGGGGGCCTTGAAGAATGTGTGGAAGTCGAGAACATTATCTCGGAAAGCAAAAATGGGTATGTTTGAAGGAATAGTGGTTCCAACAATGTTGTATGGTTGCGAGGCGTGGACTATGGATAGAGTTGTGCGCAGGAGGATGGATGTGCTGGAAATGAGATGTGTGAGGACAATGTGTGGTGTGAGGTGGTTTCATCGAGTGAGTAACGTAAGGATAAGAGAGATGTGTGGAAATAAAAAGAGCGTGGTTGAGAGAGCAGAAGAGGGTGTTTTGAAGTGGTTTGGGCACATGGAGAGGATGAGTGAGGAAAGATTGACCAAGAGGATATATGTGTCGGAGGTGGAGGGAACGAGGAGAAGAGGGAGACCAAATTGGAGGTGGAAAGATGGAGTGAAAAAGATTTTGTGTGATCGGGGCCTGAACATGCAGGAGGGTGAAAGGAGGGCAAGGAATAGAGTGAATTGGAGCGATGTGGTATACCGGGGTTGACGTGCTGTCAGTGGATTGAATCAAGGCATGTGAAGCGTCTGGGGTAAACCATGGAAAGCTGTGTAGGTATGTATATTTGCGTGTGTGGACGTATGTATATACATGTGTATGGGGGGGGGTTGGGCCATTTCTTCCGTCTGTTTCCTTGCGCTACCTCGCAAACGCGGGAGACAGCGACAAAGTATAATAAAAAAAAATAATATATATATATATATATATATATATATTCATTTATATTATTATAATTTGTCGCTGTCTCTCGCGTTAGCGAGGTAGCGCAAGGAAATAGACAAAAGAATGGCCCAACCCACCCACATACACATGTATGTACATACACATCTACACACGCATGTATACATACCTATACATCTCAACCTATACATATATATATACACATGTACATAATTCATACTGTGTGCCTTTATTCATTCCCGTCGCCACCCCGCCACACATAAAATGACGACCCCCTCCCCCCGCTTGTGTGCGAGGTAGCATTAAGAATAGTCAACAAAGGCCACATTCGTTCACACTCAGTCTCTAGCTGTCATGTATAATGCACCGAAACCACAGCTCCCTTTCCACATCCAGGCCCAACAAAACTTTCCATGGCTTACTCCAGACGCTTCACATGCCCTGGTTCAATCCATTGACAGCACGTCGACCCCAGTATACCACATCGTTCCAATTAACTCTATTCTTTGCACGACTTTCACCCTCCTACATGTTCAGGCCCCGATCACTCAAAATCTTTTTTTCACTCCATATTTCCACCTCCAATTTGGTCTCCCACTTCTCCTCGTTCCCTCCACCTCTGACACATATATCCTCTTTGTCAATCTTTCCTCACTCATTCTCTCCATGTGAACAAAACATTTCAAAACACCCTCTTCTGTCCTCTCAACCACAGTCTTTTTATTACCACACACCTCTCTTACACTTTCTTTACTTACTCGATCAAACAACCTCACACCACATATTGTCCTCAAACATAAAATTTCCAGCACATCCACCCTCCTCCGCACAAATCTATCTATTGCCCAAGACTCGCAACAATATAACATTGTGGGAACCACTATTCCTTCAAGCATACCCAATTTTGCTTTCCGTGATAACGTTCTCGCCTTCCACACATTTTTCAACGCTTCCAGAACTTTCGCCCCCTCCCCTACCCTATGACTCACTTCCGCTTCCATACTTCTATCCGCTGCCAAATTCACTCCCAGATATCTAAAACACTTCACATCCTCCAGTTTTTCTCCATTCAAACAGACCTCCCAATTGACTTATCCCTCAACCCTATTGTACCTAATAACATTGCTCTTATTCACATTTACTCTCAGCTTTCTTCTTTCACACACTTTACTCAACTCAGTCACTAGCTTGTGCAGTTTCTCACCCGAATCAACCATCAGCACTGTGTCGTCAGCGAACAACAACTGACTCACTTCCCAAGCTCTCTCATCCAGAACAGACTGCATACTTGCCCCTCTCTCCAAAAATCTTGCACTCACCTCCCTAACAACCTCATCCATAAACAAACTAAACAACCATAGAGACATCACGCACCCCTGCCATAAATCGACATTCACTGAGAACCAATCACTTTCCTCTCTTTCTAATCGTACACATGCTTTACATCCTCGATAAAAACTTTTCACTGCTTCTAACACTTGCCTCCCTGACCGTATATTCTTAATATATATATTTCAACTCTATCATATGTCTTCTCCAGATCCATAAATGCTACATACAAATCCATTTGCTTTTCTAAGTATTTCTCACATACATTCTTCAATGCAAACACCTGATCTACACATCCTCCTCGACTTCTGAAACCACACTGCTTTTCCCCAATCTGATGTTCTGTACACGCCTTCATCCTCTCAATCAATACCCTTCCATGTAATTTCCCAGGAATAATCAACATACGTATACTTCTGTAATTTGAGCACTCACATTTATCCCCTTTGCCTTTGTACAATGGCACTATGCAAGCATTCCGCCAATCTTCAGGCACCTCACCATGAGTCATACATACCTTAGATATCCTTACCAACCAGTCAACAACACAGTCACCCCTATTCTTTTTATATAAATTCCACTGCAATACCATCCAAACTCGCTTCCTTTCCGGCTTTCATCTTTCGCAAAGCTTTTACGACCTCTTCTCTGTTTACCAAATCATTCTCCCTAACCCTCTCACTTTGCACACCACCTCGACCAAAACACCCTTTATCTGCCACTCTATCATCAAACACATTCAAAAGATACTCACTCCATCTCCTTCTCACATCACCACAACTTGTTATTACCTCCCTATTAGCCCCATTCACTGAAGTTCCCATTTGTTCTCTTGTCTTACGCACTTTATTTACCTCCTTCCAAAACATCTTTTTCTCCCTAAGATTTAATGATACTCTCTCACCCCAACTCTCATTTGCTTTCTTTTTCACCTCTTGCACCTTTCTTTTGACCTCCTGCCTCTTTTTTTTTATACATCTCCCAGTCGTTTGCATTATTTCCCTGCAAAAATCGTCCAAATACCGCTCTCTTCTCTTTCATTAATAATCTTACTTCTTCATCACACCACTCACTACCCTTTCCAATCTGCCCACCTCTCACGCTTCTCATGCCACAAGCATCTTTTGCGCAAGCCATCACTGCTTTCCTAAATACATCCCATTCCTCCCTCACTCCCCTTACGTCCTTTTTTTCTCACCTTTTTCCATTCTGTACTCATTGTCTCTTGGTATTTCCTCACACAGGTCTCCTTACCAGGCTCACTTACTCTCACCACTCTCTTCACCCCAACATTCTCCCTTCTTTTCTGAAAACTTCTATAAATCTTCACCTTTGCTTCCACAAAATAATGATCAGACATCCCTCCACTTGCACCTCTCAGCACATTAACATCCAAATGTCTCTCTTTCGCATGTCTATCAATTAACACGTAATCCAATAACGTTCTCTGGCCATCTCTCCTACTTACATACATATACTTATTCATATCTCTTTTTAAACCAGGTATTCCCAATCACTAGTCCTTTTTCGGCGCATAAATGTACAAGCTCTTCAGTATTTCCATTTACAACACTGAACACCCAATGTACACCAATTATTCCCTCAACTACCACATTACTTACTTTTGCATTCAAATCACCCATCACTATAACCCAGTCTCGTCAATCAAAAGTACCAACTCACTCACTCAGCTGCTCCAAAAACACTTGCCTCTTATGATCTTTCTTCTCGTGCCCAGGTGCATATGCACCAATTATCACCCATCTCTCTCCATCCACTTTTAGTTTTACCAATATCAATCTAGAGTTTACTTTCTTACACTCTATCACATACTCCCACCACTCCTGTTTCAGGAGTAGTGCTACTCCTTCCCTTGATCTTGTCCTCCCACCAACCCCTGACTTTACTCCCAAGACATTCCCAAATCACTATTCCCCTTTATCCTTCAGCTTCGTTTCACTCAGAGCCAGAAGATCCAGTTCAATTTCCTCAAACATACTACATACAAACTTGGTTAAATCCACACACATTTAGACACCCCAATCTGAGCCTTCGAGGAGGATGAGCACTCCCTGCATGACTCCTTATGCTTCCCCTTTTAAAAGTTGAAATACAAGGAGGCGAGGGTTTATAGCCCCCGCTCCCGTGCCCTTTAGTCGCCTTCTACGACACGTGGGAAATGCGTAAGAAGTATTCTTTCTCCTCTATCCCCAGGTATATATATATATATATATATATATATATATATATATATATATATATATATATATATATATATATATATATATATATATATATATATATTCCTATGATTCCACAGGGAAAATGAAACACCAAAAGTTCCCAAGTGCACTTTCGTGTAATAATCACATCATCAGGGGAGACACAAGAGAAGAATATAACAGTCAGTTGATATACATCGAAGAGACGAAGCTAGGACGCCATTTGGTAAACATGTGATTGTCCAAAACGCGGGAAGTGTTCATCCTCCTCGAAGGCTCAGATTGGGGTGTCTAAATGTGTGTGGATGTAACCAAGATGAGAAAAAAGGAGAAATAGGTAGTATGTTTGAAGAAAGGAACCTGGACGTTTTGGCTCAGAGTGAAACGAAGCTCAAGGGTAAAGGGGAAGAGTGGTTTGGGAATGTCTTGGGAGTAAAGTCAGGGGCTAGTGGGAGGACAAGAGCAAGGGAAGGAGTAGCACTACTGGTGGGAGTATGTGATAGAGTGTAAGAAAGTAAACTGTGGATTGATATGGGTAAAACTGAAAGTTGATGGAGAGAGATGGGTGATTATTGGTGCATATGCACCTGGGCATGAGAAGAAAGATCATGAGAGACAAGTGTTTTGAGAGTAGCTGAATGAGCGTGTTAGTGGTTTTTGATGCACGAGACCGGGTTATAGTGATGGGTGATTTTTGAATGCAAAGGTGAGTAATGTGGCAGTTGAGGGAATAGTTAGTATACAAGGGGTGTTCAGCACATTTACTCTCAACTTTCTTCTTTCACACACTTTACCAAACTCAGTCACTAGCTTCTGCAGTTTCTCACATGAAACAGCCACTAGCGCTGTATCATCAGCGAACAACAACTGACTCACTTCACAAGCTCCCTCATCCACAACAGAGAGCATACTTGCCCCTCTTTCCAAAACTCTTGCATTCACGTCCATAACAATCCCATCCATAAACAAATTAAACAACCATGGAGACATCACACATCCCTGCCGCAAACCTACATTCACTGAGAACCAATCACTTACCTCTCTTCCTACACGTACACATGCCTTACATCCTCGATAAAAACTTTTCATCGCTTCTAACAACTTTCTTCCCACACCATATATTCTTAATACCTTCCAAAGATCATATCTATCAACTCTATCATATGCCTTCTCCAGATCCATAAATGCTACATACAAATCCCTTTGCTTTTCTAAGTATTTCTCACATACATTCTTCAAAGCAAACTTCTGATCCCCACATCCTCTACCACTTCTGAAACCACACTGCTCTTCCCCAATCTGATGCTCTGTACATGCCTTCACCCTCTCAATCAGTACCCTCCAATATAATTTACCAGGAACACTCAACAAACTTATACCTCTGTATTTTGAGCACTCACTCTTATCCCCTTTGCCTTTGTACAATGGCACTATGCAAGCATTCCGCCAATCCTCAGGCACCTCACCATGAATCATACATACATTAAGTAACCTTACAACCAGTCAACAATATATTCACCTCCTTTTTTAATAAATTCCACAGCATTACCATCCAAACTCGCTGCCTTCCCGGCTTTCATCTTCCGCAAAGCTTTTACTACTTTTTCTCTGTTTACCAAATCATTTTCCCTAACCCTCTCACTTTGCATAACTCCTCGACCAAAACACCCTATATCTGCAACTCTATCATTAAACACATTCAACAAACCTTCAAAATACTCACTCCATCTCCCTCTCACATCACCACTACTTGCTATCGCCACCCCATTAGCGCCCTTCACTGAAGTTCCCATTTGCTCTCTTGTCTTACGCACTTTATTTACCTCCTTCCAAAACATCTTTTTATTGTCCTAAAATTTAATGATACTCTCTCACCCCAACTCTCATTTGCCCTCTTTTTCACCTCTTGTACCTTTCTCTTGACTTCCTGCCTCTTTCTTTTATAAATCTCCCACACATTTGCATTATTTTTCCTGCAAAAATCGTCCAAATGACTCTCTCTTCTTTTTCACTAATAATCTTACTTCTTCATCCCTCCACTCACTACCCTTTCTAATCTGCCCACCTCCCACGCTTCTCATGCCACAAGCATCGTTTGCGTAAGCCATCACTGCTTGCCTAAATACAACCCATTCCTCCCCCACTCCCCTTACCTCCTTTGTTCTCACCTTTTTCCATTCTGTACTCAGTCTCTCCTTGTACTTCCTCACACAAGTCTCCTTCTCAAGCTCACTTACTCTCACCACTCTCTTCACCCCCACAGTCTCTCTTCTTTTCTGAAAACCTCTACAAATCTTCATCTTCGCCTCCACAACATAATGATCAGACATCCCTCCAGTTGCACCTCTCAGCACATTAACATCCAAGAGTCTCTCTTTCGCGAGCGTATCAATAAACACGTAATCCAATAACGCTCTCTGACCATTTCTCCTACATACATATATATACTTATGTATATCTCTCTTTTTGAACCAGGTATTCCCAATCACCAGTCCTTTTTCAGCACATAAATCTAAAAGCTCTTCACATTTCCATTTACTACACTGAACGCCCCATGTATACCAATTATTCCCTCAATTGCCACATTACTCACCTTTGCATTCAAATCACCCATCACCATAACCCGGTCTCGTGCATCAAAACCACTAACACACAAATTCAGCTGCTCCCAAAACACTTGCCTCTCATGATCTTTCTTCTCATGCCCAGGTGCATATGTACCAATAACCACCCATCTCTCTCCATCAACTTTCAGTTTTACACATATCAATCTAGAATTTACTTTCTTACACTCTATCACATACTCCCACCACTCCTGTTTCGGGAGTAGTGCTACTCCTTCCCTTGCTCTTGTCCTCTCACTAATCCCTGACTTTCCTCCCAAGACATTCCCAAACCACTCTTCCCCTTTACCCTTGAGCTTCGTTTCACTCAGAGCCAAAACATCCAGGTTCCTTTCCTCAAACATCCTACCCATCTCTCCTTTTTCCTCATCTTGGTTACATCCACACACATTTAGACACCCCAATCTGAGCCTTCGAGGAGGATGACCACTCCCCGCGTGACTCATTCTGTTTCCCCTTTTAGAAAGTTAAAATACTATAAATTATATGGGAGGGTATTGATTGAGAGGGTGAAAGCATGTACAGAGCATCAGATTGGGGAAGAGCAGTGTGGTTTCAGAAGTGGTAGAGGATGTGTGGATCAGGTGTTTGCTTTGAAGAATGTATGTGAGAAATACATAGAAAAGCTAATGGATTTGTATGTAGCATTTATGGATCTGGAGAAGGCATATGATAGAGTTGATAGAGATGCTCTGTGGAAGGTATTAAGAATATATGGTGTGGGAGGCAAGTTGTTAGAAGCAGTGAAAAGTTTTTATCGAGGATGTAAGGCATGTGTACGTGTTGGAAGAGAAGAAAGTGATTGGTTCTCAGTGAATGTAGGTTTGCGGCAGGGGTGTGTGATGTCTCCATGGTTGTTTAATTTGTTTATGGATGGGGTTGTTAGGGAGGTGAATGCAAGAGTTTTGGAAAGAGGGGCAAGTATGGGGTCTGTTGGGGATGAGAGAGCTTGGGAAGTGAGTCAGTTGTTGTTCGCTGATGATACAGCGCTGGTGGCTGATTCATGTGAGAAACTGCAGAAGCTGGTGACTGAGTTTGGTAAAGTGTGTGAAAGAAGAAAGTTGAGAGTAAATGTGAATAAGAGCAAGGTTATTAGGTACAGTAGGGTTGAGGGTCAAGTCAATTGGGAGGTGAGTTTGAATGGAGAAAAACTGGAGGAAGTGAAGTGTTTTAGATATCTGGGAGTGGATCTGGCAGCGGATGGAACCATGGAAGCGGAAGTGGATCATAGGGTGGGGGAGGGGGCGAAAATTCTGGGAGCATTGAAGAATGTGTGGAAGTCGAGAACATTATCTCGGAAAGCAAAAATGGGTATGTTTGAAGGAATAGTGGTTCCAACAATGTTGTATGGTTGCGAGGCGTGGGCTATGGATAGAGTTGTGCGCAGGAGGATGGATGTGCTGGAAATGAGATGTTTGAGGACAATGTGTGGTGTGAGGTGGTTTGATCGAGTAAGTAACGTAAGGGTAAGAGAGATGTGTGGAAATAAAAAGAGCGTGGTTGAGAGAGCAGAAGAGGGTGTTTTGAAATGGTTTGGGCACATGGAGAGAATGAGTGAGGAAAGATTGACCAAGAGGATATATGTGTCGGAGGTGGAGGGAACGAGGAGAAGAGGGAGACCAAATTGGAGGTGGAAAGATGGAGTGAAAAAGATTTTGTGTGACGGGGCCTGAACATGCAGGAGGGTGTAAGGAGGGCAAGGAATAGAGTGAATTGGAGCGATGTGGTATACCGGGGTTGACGTGCTGTCAGTGGATTGAATCAAGGCATGTGAAGCGTCTGGGGTAAACCATGGAAAGCTGTGTAGGTATGTATATTTGCGTGTGTGGACGTATGTATATACATGTGTATGGGGGTGGGTTGGGCCATTTCTTTCGTCTGTTTCCTTGCGCTACCTCGCAAACGCGGGAGACAGCGACAAAAAAAAAAAAGAAATATATATATATATATATATATATATATATATATATATATATATATATATATATATATATATATATATTAGAATACAATATACATATTATATTTATTGTGCTTTGTCGCTGTCTCCCGCGTTAGCGAGGTAGCACAAGGAAACACACGAAAGAATGGCCCAACCCACCCACATAAACATGTATATACATACACATCGACACACGCACATATACATACCTATACATTTCAACGTATACTTATATATACATATATATACAGACATGTACATGTATACACATGTACATAATTCATACTTGCTGCCTTAACTCATTCCCGTCGCCATCCCGCCACACATGAAATGACAACTCCCTCCCCACACACGCGCGCGAGGTAGCGCTAGGAAAAGACAACAGAAGCCACATTCGTTCACATTCAGTCTCTAGCTATCATGTATAATGCACCGAAACCACAGCTCCCTTTCCACATCCAGGCCCCACAAAACTTTTCATGATTTACCCTAGACGCTTCACATGCCTTGGTTCAATCCAGTGACAGCACGTCGACCCCTGTATGCCACATTGTTCCGATTCACTCTATAAGTTTATGTTCAGGCCCCGATCGCTCAAAATCTTTTTCACCCCATCCTTCCACCTCCAATTTGGTCTCCCACTTCTCCTCGTTCCCTGCACCTCTGACACATATATCCTCTTTGTCAATGTATCCCTACTCATTCCCTCCATGTGACCAAACCATTTCAAAATACCTTAATCTGCCATCACAACCACATTCTTTTTATTTCCACATATGTCTCTTACACTTTCATTACTCACTCAATCAAACCACCTCACCCCACATCTTGTCCTCAAACGTAAAATTTCCAACACATACACCCTCTTCCGCACAACCCTATCTATAACCCACGCCTGGCAACCATATAACATTGTTGGAACCACTATTCATTCAAACACACCCATTTTTGCTTTCCAAGATAATGTTTTCGCCTTTCACACATTTTTCAACGCTCCCAGAAATTTCGCCCCCTCCCCAACCCTGTGACTCACTTCCGATTCCATGGTTCCATCCACTGCCAAATCCACTCCCAGATATCTAAAACACTTCACTTCTTTCACTTTTTCTCCATTCAAACTTACCACCCATTTGACTTGTCCCTCAATCCTACTGTACCTAATACCGTTACTCCTATTCACATTTACGCTAAGCTTTCTTCTTTCACACACTTTACCTCGATAAAAACTTGTCACTGCTTCCAGCAACTTGCCTTCGACACCATATATTCTTAATACCTTCAACAGAGCATCTCTATCAACTCTATCATATGCCTTCTCCAGATCCATAAATGCTACATACAAATCCATTTGTTTTTCTAAGTATTTCACACATACATTCTTCAAAGCAAATACATGATGTACACATCCTCTACCACTTCTGAAATCACACTGCTCTTCCCCAATCTGAAGCTCTATATATGCCTTCATCCTCTCAATCAATACCATCCCATATAATTTCCCAGGAATACACAACAAACTTATACCTCTGTAATTTGACCACTCACTTTATCCCCTTGCCTTCGTACAACGGCACTATGCATGCATTCCGCCAATCCTCAGGCACTTCAACATGAGCCATACATACATTAAATATCCTTACCAACCAGTCAAAGACACAGTCACCCACTTTTTTAATGAATTTCACTGCAACACCATCCAAAACCGCTGCCTTGCTGGCTTTCATTTTCTGCAAAGCTTTCACTACCTTTTTTCTGCTTACCAAATCATTCTCTCTAACCCTCTCATTTTGCACGTCACCTCGACCAAAACACCCTACATCTGCCACTCTATCATCTTACCCATTGAACAAACCTTCAAAATACTCACTCCATCTCCTTCTCACATCATTACTACTTGTTATTACCTCCCCATCAGCCCCCTTCACCGATGTTCCCATTTGTTCTTTTGTCTTACGCACATTATCTACCTCCTTCGAAAACATCTTTTTTATTCTTCCTAAGATTTAATGATACTCTCTCACCACAACTCCCATTTGCCCTCTTTTTCACCTCTTGTACCTTCCCCTTGACCTCCTGCCTCTTTCTTTTATACACATCCCAGTTTTTATACATCTCCCATCTTTCAGTTTTAGTCATATAAATCTAGAGTTTGCTTTGAAGAATGTATCTGACAAACAGAAAATGGTGTGGTTAAGGAGGTAAATGCAAGAGTTTTGGAGAGAGGGGCAAGTATGGAGTCTGTTCCGGATGAGATGGCTCGGGAAGTGAGTCAGTTGTTCGCTGATGGTGACTGATTTGGTAAAGTGTATGAAAGAAAAAGTTGAGAGTAAATGTGAATATGAGCTAGGTTATTAGGTTCAGTACTCTCGAGAGACAAGTGAACTGGGAGGTAAGTTTAAATGAAGAAAAACTGGAGGAAGTGAAGTATTCTAGATATCTGGGAGTGGACATGGCAGCGAATGGAATCATGGAAGCGGCAGCGAATGGAACCATGGAAGCGGAAGTAAGTCACAGGGTAAGGGAGAGGGCGGCGTTTCTGGGAGCGTTGAAGAATGTGTGGAAGGAGAGGACGTTATCTCAGAGAGGAAAGAGGCCATGTTTGAAGGAACAGTGGTTCGTACAATGTTAATATGAGGAATGATTGACAATGAGGATACATGTATCAGAGGTAGAGGGAACAGGAAAAAGCGGTAGACCAAATTGGTGGTAGAAGGATGGAGGGAAAGAGATTTCGAGCGATCGGGGCCTGAACATACAGGAGGGTGAAAGGCGTGCAAGGAACAGAGTGAATTGGAACGATGTGATATAACGGGGTCGACGTTCTGTCAATGGATTGAACCAGGGCATGTGAAGCATCTAGGGTAAAGGTCTGTGGGGTCTGGCTGTGGGAAAGGAACCGTGATTTCGGTGCATTACACATGACAGCTAGAGTCTTAGTGTGAACGAACGTGGCATTTTTTGTCTTTTCCTGGCGACAGAAATGGATAAAGGCAGCAAGTATAAATATGTACACGTGTAGATATGTATATGTCTGTGTATGTGTACCTTGAAATGGTGGAAAGTATTACAATTTTGCGCGTGATCAAGTATATTCCTATGAGTCAAGGGAAAAATGGAACACGATAAGTTCCCATAATGCTAAGTAAGGGGAGAAATATTTGTAAATTTTCATGTGTTGGCCAAACACAAAGAACATTATCTACATACCTCAACCAAATTGCATTGGAAGATAAGGTATCCTTTAGTAAATTTGCTTCAAAAAATTCCATTTAAAGATTACTTAGTACAGGTGAAAGAGGGTTACCCATTAACCCCTTTAGTGGGTAAGATATCAAATTCTAATATCATGAACAATGTAGATTTACTTAACAAGCTTAACAATATTTATTTTGATTTCAAACTTGTTAGCTTTGATGTTTCCTTACTTTTCACAAAAGTTCCAGTTGATGACCTTTTAGAATATTTATTTGATGTCTTGGATGATGTTCATTTACCTGTTTCAAAGTCTGTTTTCTTTGAATTGATAAAATTATGTATAAAAGACTGCGAATTTCAATTCAATGGAGATTATTATGCTCAAAATTTTGGTATGGCAATGGGTAATCCTCTTTCACCTGTACTAACATTCACATGATATTTTTTGAAACAAAATTACTAAGGGATATTTTACTTTCTAATGCAATTTGGTTTAGGTATGCAGTTGATGTTCTTTGTGTCTGGCCAACAAATGAAAATTTACAAATATTTCTCCCCTTACTTAACAATTTAGTACCTTCCATTAAATTCACTGCAGAAAATTAAAATAACGGTATGTTACCATTTTTAGATTGCATGATCCATAGGCAAGGAAACAAGTTTAGCATATACAGGAAACCTATCAATGTATGCTCAGATATAAATTATTACTAATCATGACAGAGTTAAATTTTCATCATTCAATCTCCGTTCCTTAGGGCATTACGTATTTGCAGTCCAGAGTATATTGATGATGAGTTTGAGAAGATATATTCTATTTGATCTAAGTAAAAGTACCCTAGATCTTTCATTGAAAAATCCTAAAAGTTAGCAAAGAAATCATTTTATACAGCTGAGCCCAAACCTCCTATTGACACCAAGAATCTTTTAGTTCTCCCTCTCAATGAAATAATATTTCACCTCCACGATATACAGTTTCCATATATTCTAAACAAAATCCACATCAGTTGTATCTGAACACTGATTATTATAATATTACCAGATCAAAGATAAATACAACTGCACAAACGTAAAAGATTGTGTTCGTATTGTAACATTTTATTCACGAGCACTGGGCACGAACACTTCAGTAAAACTTTTTGATTCTCCTACTAATATTCTAGGCAATTCCAAACACAATTCGCCGAATATTGAATTCAAAACGTCATGGACCTCAAATCAGGCTTGTAAGTTTTCTAGAAATCAAGCAACCTCTTCCATTATCAAATGTATCACAGTATATGACGTAAGTGTGGGCCACTTCCAATAGCATAAGAAGGTGCTCAGTTTTTCTCGAAGGCAACGACACAGTTAAATCAATAGATTCAGTGTCATTAGCACGACACCAGCAGCCTCCAATTCGTAGATGTGGCATAAATTATAACGAGGTGAGATCTTAACAATACAACTGGGTCTTAATGTAGAGATCTTAACAATCAATACTCCTAACTGGCTCTTGATATACATCAATGCTCGGGAGAAAAACATATAATGAAGTTATGACTTTAGAGAAACTGATCATTAGAAGAAAATCAAAATGGCGAAGGATGAGAGTGGGGTGGGTGCTCGATAATGCCTTGGATTTTTTAGAATATATCTCGCTCGTTTGGTCGGTCAGTTCTGGAATGATATCCTCCCTTGAACACTCATTTTGAGGCTGCGTTTCTTAGACAAGTTGTTCAGTCATTCCTTCTCCTTAAAACTTTCACAGGTACTGAAGTTTTAAATTCTCCGAGACACTGTTCCGAGAAATTGACCCATCAATAACTTTAGTCATTGCAGGAAATTGTAAAAAGCTTATTTTTAGCGTCACCAGCTGGTATGGCAACACTTGGGAACGCCCAGTGAACTATAGTTGCCAACAGTCACAAGGTCCTGCGGGGCAGGAGCTGAGTTGTTGGCTCTCTGGAAGTCACCATCGGGCAAAGATGATCCATAAATCACATGGGACTGTAAATTATGCGAGACAAACATTCCACTTCCTTCACCAGCGACCACGTATGTGTGGTGTTGAAGTGGCCGTAACTATCTGCTCAAGCCATATTCAATATTCCAAGTTATTCATACATTATATAACGACCGCTTGCACAAAGAAAATACGGTTTATAGTGGGTAAGGCAGGTTCACTATACAGGAGCATATATACACACATAGTAATGTGGTTGTGGTAACGACTGAACTCATACCAGATCCATATCGAACGATCGATTTACAATACGTGAATATAATTCATATCCCCGCATTCTTTCCTTTTCTACCTTACGACCTCAGCTGCTTCTTTTATTACTTCATAACCTCATTAACTATCTTCCATCCTCCATCTCACCCGTGAAGCCAAATTAAAGAATTAACTAACACCTTATCCTGACGCTCAGGATCCATGCGACTCCAGAGTGGGAAGTAATCGATGCGAGGGTCCTTTGATCTGATGAATTATGAATCATACGTTACCCTTCACCTCCTTGGTAGATGCCCTTCCAGGACTGCCTACAGCATTCCAGGATCGGCACTTGGTCTTTGCCCGTCGCCAAATGACATTCCACAATCACCATGCTGTTCTTTGGTAAGCAAACTAGAGATATTAATTGGTTTCGGCTGCCTCATCCCGCTAGTCTTTTTATGATCGCCGACTCTCGTGAATCACAAACTCTGATTCAAAGTCTGCTAACCTGGCTCTCCAGAATCACTAATGAGTCTATTGGATCGTCTGAATCCCAGGATCTGTGGAGTCCCAGGATTGCCCATCAAACCTACAGCACCACCAACTGTTGGCCCAGAACTGTGGGTGGGCTTCTCATGATCGCTCGCTCCAGATTAATTGTCTTTCTACACAGGGAGAGACCGAGTTACACAGATACAATGATCACACAGACCTATGGTTCAAGCTAGGTCCCCTCGCCTTAATACTACTTAAAAGATTAAGAAAATAACAGATCCCTCAAAAGCAGCGGAAGAAATGGATAGCAAAGCAAAGCCTTTCTTCCCACCCTCCATTCCCTCAGGCAACACGCCGACTGAGAACAAGTAGAAAGAAATACCTTACAGGATTAATATGCGTGAAGGGACAACATGCATTCCTTCACATTTTGTTATAAAAACAATGATAAGGACTTACCATGTCTATATATTACTCTTGATGTTGAAAAATGATACAATAATTCTTACTTATATCTCACAGCTGGTGATATGGGTTGATCAATGTTGGTATGTTACTGCAGCATGGTTGAGAAGGTTGCGTGATATACCATGATTGAGGAAATAT
The DNA here is from genome assembly GCF_036320965.1 of Panulirus ornatus. Lineage (NCBI taxonomy): Eukaryota > Metazoa > Arthropoda > Malacostraca > Decapoda > Palinuridae > Panulirus > Panulirus ornatus. The sequence goes on along the minus strand of NC_092261.1, from coordinate 19,571,671 downwards.
GAAATTCAATACTGGAACATGACAAGTGATGCTCAAGTGAAGTTTTGAAGATATCAAGGGTGTTGTTCTTGACAAAATTTTCTGGGAGCTTATTCCGAGACTAATAATGTCGTTGCATTGTAAATTCGAGGTGTGGTCTAACTAAACTTAGGTATACTGGCAATATTACATCTTTGCTTTTGTACGTAAAGTTTCTGTTGATAAATCATAATATCCTATTTGCTCTCTTGGCAGCTTCATTACAATGCTAGGAGAATTTGAAGTTACTGGAGACAGTGATACCTAAACACCTTACATTAGGGGTGTCCTTTATCTTGTGGAGATTTTCTACTTGTAACAGCTGATATTCATTGACGTTAAATGGAATTTGCTACTTTCTAACTATTCGGCGATTCAATTAGACCCTTTTGTAATCTTAGCCTATCTTCTTCAGTTAATATTACACTGCCGATCTTTGTGTCATCTGTGAATTTGGACACTAAGTTATTCTTGCCCTACGTCATCATTAATATAAATGATGAGGGTGTGTTACCCTGGAGCGTGGGATAGGTGATGCAGTGCATATGTTGGACATCTTGTCCGAAAATTGGGTCAAACTCATCATCTGCCTGAGTGGAGGGAACAATGATGTTACCAAGTGAGGGGATGTTAGCCAAGTATAGGAGGGGAATCGACGGGGAGTGGCTCTTGAGCAATTGGCGTCAACTCAAGGTTGGCGTCGTGTTGCTGGGGGAGAGAGAGAGAGAGAGAGAGAGAGAGAGAGAGAGAGAGAGAGAGAGAGAGAGAGAGAGAGAGAGAGAGAGAGAGAGAGAGAGAGAGAGAGAGAGAGAGAGAGAGAGAGAGAGAGGTTGTCCCTTTCTGGACTAATGGAACTTCTTCTATGGCAGGGTATCTATGTATGCTACTGATGGGGTACATTTGTTTAGGACGGGAGTTGTTCAGTTTGCTAGTTGTTTGGAAATGGAGGTTTCAGGGATGTCTTTTTTATGTTAGATGGTTTGGGTCAAGGAACGAGGGTCAGGGGTCAGGGACATACATGCCCAAAAAGCCTAATCAATGAGTGTTAAGAAACACACAACAAGAAAGGGAGGTAATGTAGGTGATTATAAAGAACTTAATTTCTACTATACAAATTGTAACAGTTTAAGAAAGAAGATGGATCATATGAGGGCGATAGTCAGGATCGAGTCTTTCGATATTGTATGTTTTACTGAAATCTGGATGAAAGTAGAAGAAAGGGATCTGTTGTTAGAGTTTTCTATTAATAAATACAAACTTTACACGGCTGATAGGAAGGATAGGAGAGGAGGTGGGGTAGCGCGTTATATTAGAGATAATATTAAGAGCTGTAACAGGAGTGACATTAAAGTAACATAAAAATAACATAATCGATTTGAGTTGAAATATATGAAAACAATGAAAGGATATCATTAGGAGTATTATACAGACCCAACTAGATAGTCTGAGGGGGAGATTTTCATGGGACGAAATTAAAAAGGCTTGTGTTCATAATGCGACTTAACTTCAGTACAGTTAACTGGGAAGATAATAGGGGAGATAATGAGTCAAAGCAATCTATGGAGAGAGATTCTTTTTCTAACACAGCACATTTCCAAGGGGACTAGGGGTAACAACATCTTAGATTTGTTACTGACAAATGCAAACAACCATATCAGATGAAGTTGAGGTGGGAGAACAGTTAGATAATAGTGACCACAAGAAAATAAGATTCAATATAATGAAGGATGTGATAACTTGCTTGTGTTGATTGGGTGGGACTAAATGAGGTGGGGTGAGGTCAGGCGGACGCACCAGTGCAGGTAGTGTGGGGTCAGGTCAGTCATGGGACTCAGATCAACTTAGCGGTAGTATCAGGTCAAGTGTGGGTAAGGCAGGGGAGACCATTAACAGCGTGGAAGTTTCCGTAAAAAGGTTCCAGGTAACAATGTAGAAAGGGATAAGAATTGAATATTCCATATAGGCAATATAGGACTAACAATAATGACCCAAAATGGCTAAATAATAGAATAAAACGCCTATTAGGGCAGAAGAAGGGCTTGTGCAACAAGTAAAACGAGAGGAAACAGTTTCCTGATAAGCGAACGCAAATTAAGAGAATGGTCAAATCAGAGATTAGGAAGGCTAAAAAATATTACGAAACTAAGGTAGCTAACGAAGCAAAAAACAATGCCAAGGGATTTTTCCAAATGTACAGAACAGAGGTTAGGAAGAAACCGGGACCTACAAATCGCATTCTGGTAAATCAGTTGATAATGAGATTGAAATGTGTAAAATTTTAAACAATCACTTCATATTTGTATCTACACACGAGGAGAATAAAAACATTCTGGTTCCAGAGCAAATTTAGAGGGGGGGGGACGAAAGCGGGAAGCTATGCTATAAAAAATCAAATAAATTTGATATTTTGAAACAAAGAGAACGATTAAAAGTAACAAGAGTCCTGGGCCAGATGGTACTTATGTAAGGGTCTTGAAAGAATGTAAGGAAGAAATGTGTCCCGCTTTTAAATGTGTTTAAACAATCTTTGGAGTCAGGCGTACTTCCTAAGCACTGGCGGACAACAAATGTCGTTCTCATTTCCAAGAAAGGGGATTGATCCATTGCCTCTAATTATCGTCCTATCAGCTTGACATCTATCATGAGCAAATTTCTCGAATCAGTTACAACTGACAAAAATACGGAAACACTTGGAAAATCATGATCTCATTAGGGCCTCTTAACGTGGGTTTACAAAAGGAAAGTCATGACTCAGTAACTTTCTCTCCTTCTTTAATAAAGTATCTGAAACTGTTGATCAGGGTAAAAGTTATGATACTGCAGACTTAGACTTAAGTAAGGCTTTTGACAGAGTACCTCATGAGCGTCTGCTTAGAAAAATAGCAGCACACGGCATCGGGAATTGTGTATTTAATTGGATTAGAGCGTGGCTCACTGACAGGAAACAGAGGGTATGCAGCAACGGAGTTCATCGGACTGGGGCAATGTAGCCAGTGGTGTTCCTCAGGGGTCAGTCCTGGGGCTGCTCTTGTTCGTTATATATATCAACGATTTAGATATGGGAATAACCAGCAACCTAAGTAAATTTGCCGATGATACAAAAATAGGGACCGTAATTGACTCGGATGAAAATTCAGTGAATTTATAGAGGAACTTAAATAGATGGTCAGAATATGCGGGTACAGGGAAAAAGAAATTCAACATAGATTAACGCAGAACACTAAGAGTAGGTAAAAACAGAAACACTAATTACAAACTGGACAATATCACTATTAATAAAACAGAATGCAAAAGAGATTTAGGGGTTCTAGTAAGCAAGGATCTTAGGCCGCGGCAACAATGTATTAATAGGACTGTTAGCAATAAAACACCTAGAGTATCATTGCATCTTTATCTTGCGTTGTATATGACCATATTCGGATAATGTGGTACAGTTTTGGGCTCCATACTATGAAGTAGATATAAATTGCTTATAGAGGGTACAAAGGAGCATGACAAAGATGATCCCTGGTACTAGGAACCTCACTTATGAAGAAAAGTTAAAAAGACTGAATTTGCACTCACTTGAGAGTGGGCTAGGGGGAAATGACTCAAGTTTTTAAATGGGTGAAGGGCATTAATAAAGGTAATATGAATAAAGTTCTTAGAATGGCACCACCGGATAGAAGAAGAAATAATGGATTTATATAAAAAAAAATAGATTTAGGTCGGATGTGGGTCATATTGGTTCGGGAATAGGGTTGTAGATTTATGGAACAAGCTGCCCAGTACAGTAGTGAATGCTAGATTAAACGAAGGTTGGATGTGTTTACGGGTTCAGGTTGTTGGTTGTAGGGTGGACGGACTCGAGACCTGTCTAGCATGGGTAAATAGGCCTCTTGCAATGTCCTCACGTCCTATGTTCATATAAGTATACGCCCAAGCACGGGTCCTGGAGGAGCCCATTAGTAATGGATGACCATGGTAATGATTCACCATTCATTACTATTCAATTTCCTATGCAACTAGTCATCCCTAGGGCCCGGGCTTAATGCTTTAATTAACGTGGGGAACTTTGTCGAATGCTGTCTGGAAGTTCACAGATTCGAAATCTATTGCTTTCATCTTGTTGTGGGTATTGAACGATCTATGATGAAATTCAAGGAGGTTCCTAAGGTATGATCGGGCCTTCTAAAAACATGCTGAGTATTGTTGATCAGACTGTCTTCTTCCAGATAGACTGATTTCATCTCTAATGATCAACTCTAGTTTGAACATAACTGATGCGAGGCTAATATGACCGTAACTGCCAGGAAATGCAGGGGTGGCGTTTGCCAGGCTCCAGTTTTGCGGGACTATTCCATCATGAAAAGGTCTGTTCAAATTATATGGTAATGGTGACTTCGTGTTAAACGTTTTAAACTACTCGTGGATATAAACTTCTGAGACCTGGACTTTTATTAATCTTTAGATTATCTGTGTTAGTACTTCTGTAACTATAACGTGTGAATGTTATCTATCACTGTCTTAAAATTCGTGCCGCTAGTTTCTAGTGCAAAAAAAAACTAAAAACTTGCTCAGGGTTACTGCTATGCTTTTATCATCCACAATGGGTTCCTAATTCTCGTTTACTAAAGGTCCCATCTACCTACTTATATGTTCCTTATCACTGGTATATCTGTAAAATCATTCAGGATCTCTATCATCATCTCCAGCAATACTCACTTCGTATTCTGTCTTGGCTTTTTTGATAAGTCTTTTCACGACTCTCTTAAGTGTGTTAAACTGCGTTGCAATGCTTGGGCGATTGTCTGATTTCTTGTGCTCGTAGAGTTCATTTCTGCACCGTATAGCTCTTGCAGTGTCTGGGGAGCACCATTCACGCGTGCTGTTGGTTTTATTGTTTCTGTTGTGCATGGGAGACAGACGCTGCATTTGTAGTGTTCCTTCTCAAATGTATTTGAATTTTCGTTTTGTTTTACATATTTTTCCAATAATCGACAACAAGGCGCCGTCTCTTCATTTTTGGTCTGAATTATTTGAATCTCAGTGAGTGTGTACCGTGGCTCATTTCATGACTCATACTCGTTACACTACGCGTCAACTTAGGTAATTTCGCATTCAATGGTAAGGAGTTCGAACAGCGTAGTGGTCTTCCGGTGGGTTTTCCTTTAACTGATAATTTCATGTTTACATATGGAAGCCCTGGTTCATGTTAGCGGGATAATGGATAGAACCTTGAAAATGAGATACGATTACGTTGCCTATGTGGTCACAACTAATAACATGAACATGAAACATAGGTGCTTAATCCGTACGAGTCCTCCAATTCAGTTTATAATTGAGGAGGAAGATTAATGTTTTAAAAAGGAATGACCTCTGTCGCAAGCGGACGTTTATCCTCTCAGCTTCCAGTTTATCTTAGCGCTACGCAGAATGGCGCCTGTCTTACTCACATGAGGGAGTTCATCGAAGATACTCTTATTAAAGAAGATAAGTGCTTTCCTTAGTTCTTCTACATCTTGTATGAAAAAATACATTTAGTAATTATGAAAGAGAGTAAATCAACAAAGATATCAGATGTTTTGATGAAAGTGTGGGAAAGCGAGGCGGGCTTTGTTACTGCAAAATGGTTGATCATTAGTAAGGAACAGGGTAGAGATCCTGGAAACCACCATGAAAACAAAGTTAGAGGACAGTCTCACATTCTAGCCTGCTAGGAAAACTTGTCAACCAACAGAAGAAGTCTAGGAGAAGGAGATCCAACTCAAAAGAAATTCATGTTACTGGAAGATGAAGTAGAGGATGATCATAGTACCATTCACGTTGGTGACTTCGAGTAGAGATCAGAACCAAGAGTTCTTATCTAGGGGAATAAGAGAAGAAATTTGTGCGTTCCTGAACGATGTCCCAGGGAAGTTGATGGCATTGTCTCAAACATTCCCGATGATAAGACTGTTATTGTCCAGGTCGAGACAAACAATTTAGCGAATGGGATATCAAACAAAACTTTAGCGAAGTAAAAGGATCTCATCTGTAAGTCCAAAAAAAAATCAATAATAAGTTGGTTATGTCGGGATTACTGCCCAGATATGACGTAGAAACCCGAACCTCCAGTAGAATGATGAGGATAAACAGTGCGGAGGAAAATGTCTTGTATAAATTCGTGAGATTATTTTAATCGAGATAGATCATAAATTTAAGATAAATAAGAAATGACACAACATACCTTAAACTCGGTAAGAATCCCCTAGAAGCAGTTAATTCTCATTTTGATACAGAGCTGAAATTGTTGTTGAAAGGTAATGGTTCTCCAGTCAAAAGTTTATCTTTGTCCCCTTCAATGCCATTTATGCATGGACTTACCACACCACATAAACCAAATTTTCCAGCAAACCCATAGCGAGGTCAGTGGTCTCCATCATATATAGACTGTCAAAGTGGTTAGTTTATTTAGCCCATTACTAGGTAAGATAAGAAATTCTAATATCATGAAAAATGTAGATTTAGTTTACAAGCTTAATGACATCAATGTTGATTTTGATTTCAAACTGGCTAGCTTTGATGTTTCACCTCTATTCACAAAAGTTCCAGTTGATGACCTCTTAGAATATTCAACTTAAGTTTTGGACAATATTCATTTACCTGTTTCAAAGTCTGATTTTATTGAATTGATAATATTGTGTATAAAAGACTGCATTTCAATTTAATGGAGAATATTATGCTCAGAAATTTGGTAACACCTGTATTAAGTAATCTTTACATGGAGCACTTTGAAACAAAATTACTAAAGTTTATCTTACTTTCTAATGCATTTTGCTTTAGGTACGTACATGACGGTCTTTGTGTTTGGCCAACAAATGAAAACTCACAAACATTTCTCCCTTTACTCAACAATTAGTGCCTCCATCAACTTCATTGTAGATATTGAAAATAAGAGTATATTACATTTGAGACTGCATGATTCACAGGGATAGAAGCATGTTAAAGTTAAGCATATACAGAAAACCTACCAATGCATGCTCCTATATCCATTATTACGCAGCTTGATATGACAGAGTTAAATCATCATTATAGTTTATGCTCCTTTGTTAAATCATCATCATTATAGTTTATGTTCCTTATGACATACGTATATGCAGTCCAGAGTTTATTCATGATGAGTTTGAGAAGATATATTCTATTGGATCCAAGTTAAAGTATCCTAGATCTTTAATTGATAAATTTCTTAAGTTGGCAAAGAAATCATTTTATAGTTAAACCCAAACCTCCCCTTGACACTAAGGATCTTTTAGTTCTCCCCTTTAGTAATGATTTCAATTTACTTCCCTTGTAGCTTAAATCCTTTACTACATATGTTACTTTCAACAACAAAATACATTATTGAAGAACTGACCAGAAAGTTCTGCAGGAAGTGTTTATAAAATACTATCTAAAATTGTGATAGGATTTATGATGGACAGATTGGTAAGGATCATTCAGTTAGACTTAAGCAACATAAATATAGTCTATAAGAACAGGACAAGAATCAAATATGGAGTAATGCCATCTCACTTATTAACCCTAACTCCTGTACTACGAGAAATATCACTGATATTGGTGAATTATATATTTATTTATTATTTTGCTTTGTCGCTGTCTCCCGCGTTAGCGAGGTAGGGCAAGGAAACAGACGAAAGAATGGCCCAACATACCCACGTACACATGTATATACATACACGTCCACACACGCAATATACATACCTATACATCTCAACGTATACATGTACATACACACATAGACATATACATATATACACGTATACATAATTCACATTGTCTGCCCTTATTCATTCCTATCGCCACCTCGCCACACATGTAATAACAACCCCCTCCCCCCTCATGTGTGCGAGGTAGTGCTAGGAAAAGACAACAAAGGCCCCATTCGTTCACACTGTCTCTAGCTGTCATGCAATAATGCACCGAAACCACAGCACCCTTTCCAAATCCAGGCCCCATAGAACTTTCCATGGTTTACCCCAGACGCTTCACATGCCCTGGTTCAATCCATTGACAGCACGTCGGCCCCGGTATACCACATCGTCCCAATTCACTCTATTCTTTGCACGCCTTTCACCTTCCAGCATGTTAAGGCCCCGATCACTCAAAACCTTTTTCACTCCATCCTTCCACCTTCAATTTGGTCTCCCACTTCTCCTCGTTCCCTCCACCTCTGACACATATATCCTCTTGGTCAATCTTTCCTCACTCATTCTCTCCATGTGACCAAACCACTTCAAAACACCCTCTTCTGCTCTCTCAACCACACTCTTTTTATTACCACACATCTCTCTTACCCTATTATTACTTACTCGATCAAACCACCTCACACCACATACTGTCCTCAAACATCTCATTTCCAGCACATCCACCCTCCTGCGAACAACTCTATCCATTGCCCACGACTCCCAACCATACAACATTGTTGGAACCACTATTCCTTGAAACATACCCATTTTTGCTTTCCGAGATAATGTTCTCGACTTCCACACACTCTTCAACGCTCCCAGAAATTTCGCCGCCTTCACCACCCTATGAATTACTTCCGCTTCCATGGTTCCATCCGCTGCCAAATCCACTCCCAGATATCTAAAACACTTCACTTCCTACAGTTTTTCTCATTCAAACTTACCTCCCAACTGACTTGACCCTCAACCCTATGTACCTAATAACCTTGCTCTTATTCACATTTACTCTCAACTTTCTTCTCTCACACACTTTACCAAACTCAGTCACCAGCTTCTGCAGTTTCTCACATGAATCAGCCACCACCGCTGTATCATCAGCGAACAACAACTGACTCACTTCCAACTCTCTCTCATCCACAACAGACTGCATAATTGCCCCTCTTTCCAAAACTCTTGGATTCACCTCCCTAACAACCCCATCCATAAACAAATCAAACAACCATGGAGACATCACACACTCCTGCCGCAAACCTACATTCATTGAGAACCAATCACTTTCCTCTCTTCCTACACGTACACATGCCTTACATCCTCGATAAAAACTTTTCACTGATTCTAACAACTTTCCGCCCACACCATATATGCTTAATACCTTCCACAGAGCATCTCTATCAACTCTATCATATGCCTTCTCCAGATGCATAAATGCTACATACAAATCCATTTGCTTTTCTAAGTATTTCTCAAATACATTCTTCAAAGCAAACACCTGATCGACACATCCTCTACCACTTCTGAAACCACACTGCTCTTCCCCAATCTGATGCTCTGTATATGCCTTCACCCTCTCAATCAATACCATCGCATATAATTTCCCAGGAATACTCAACAAACTTATACCTCTGTAATTTGAGCACTCACCATTGTCCCCTTTGCTTTTGTACAATAGCACTATGCAGGCATTCCGCCAGTCCTCAGGCACCTCATCATGAGTGTACATAACCTTACCAACCAGTCAACAATACAGTCATCCCCTTTTTTAATAAATTCCACTGCAATATCATCCAACCCCGCTGCCTTGCCGGCTTTCATATTCCGCAAAGCTTTTACTACCTCTTCTCTGTTTACCAAATCATTTTCTCTAACCCTCTCACTTTGCACAACACCTCGACCAAAACGACATATATCTACCACTCTATCATCAAACACATTCAACAAACCTTCAAAATACTCACTCCATCTCCTTCTCACATCACCACTACTTGTTATCACCTCCCCATTAGCCCCCTTCACTGAGATTCCCATTTGTTCCCTTGTCTTACGCACTTTATTTACCTCCTTCCAAAACATCTTTTTATTCTCCCTAAAACTTAATGATACTCTCTCACCCCAACTCTCATTTGCCGTCTTTTTCACCTCATGCATCTTTCTCTTGACCTCCTGCCTCTTTTTTTATACATCTCCCACTCATTTGCATTATTTCCCTGCAAAAATCGTCCAAATACCTCTCTCTTCTCTTTTACTAATAATCTTACTTCTTCATCCCACCATTCACTACCCTTTCTAATATGCCCACCACCCACGCTTCTCATGCCACAAGTATCTTTTGCGCAAGCCAACACTGCTTCCCTAAATACATCCCATTCCTCCCCACTCCCATTACCTCCTTTGTTCTCACTTTTTTTCCATTCCGTACGCAGTCTCTCCTGGTACTTCCTCACACAAGTCTCCTTCCCAAGCTCACTTACTCTCACCACTCTCTTCACCCCAACATTCGCCTTTCTTTTCTGAAAACTTCTGCAAATCTTCACCTTCGCCTCCAGAAGATAATGATCAGACATCCCTCCAGTTGCACCTCTCAGCACATTAACATCCAAAATTCTCTCTTTCGCACGCCTATCAATTGACACGTAATACAATAACGGTCTCTGGCCATCACTCCTACTTATATACGTATATCTCGCTTTTTAAACCAGGTATTCCCAATCACCAGTCCGTTTTCAGCACATAAATCTACAAGCTCTTCACCATTTCCATTTACAACACTGAACACCCCATGTATACCAATTATTCCCTCAACTGCCACATTACTCACCTTTGCATTCAAATCACCCATCACTATAACCCGGTCTCGTGCATCAAAACTACTAACACACTCATTCAGCTGCTCCCAAAACACTTGCCTCTCATGATCTTTCTTCTCATGCCCAGGTGCATATGCAACAATAATCACCCATCTCTCTCCATCAACTTTCAGTTTTATCCATACAAATCTAGAGCTTACTTTCTTACTCTCTATCACATACTCCCACCACTCATGTCTCAGGAGTAGTGCTACTCCTTCCCTTGCTCTTGTCCTCTCACTAACCCCTGACTTTACTCCCAAGACATTTCCAAACCACTCTTCCCCTTTACCATTGAGCTTTGTTTCACTCAGAGCCAAAACATCCAGATTCCTTTCCTCAAACATACTACCTATCTCTCCTTTTTTCTCAGCTTGGTTACATCCACACACATTTTGACACCCCAATCTGAGCCTTCGAGGAGGATGAGCACTCCCCGCGTGACTCCTTGTTTTGTTTACCCTTTTAGAAAGTTAAAATACAAGGAGGGAAGGGTTTCTAGCACCCCGCTCCCCATATTGGTGAATGTCTATACAGATATGATATCGTTTATGTCAATGAAACTTGTATACAGTTCTCTCTCTGGTGCACATAATATAGCTCATGATATGCATGCTGCCAGGCTTGAACACACCCGAATTGCATTCGCGTAGTCACTTATGTACCAAATGGCATCCGAGCGACGTCTCTCCGTTGAATATCAACTGATTGTTACATTTCTTTCCTGTGTCTCCCCTGATGGTATGATCATTACACAAATGTGATTGGAAAATTATCGTGTTTCATTTCCTGTGGATAAGAAACAATATACATACATATATATATATATATATATATATATATATATATATATATATATATATATATATATATATTTTTTTTTTTTTATACTTTGTCGCTGTCTCCCGCGTTTGCGAGGTAGCGCAAGGAAACAGACGAAAGAAATGGCCCAACCCCCCCCCCCCCATGCACATGTACATACACACGTCCACACACGCAAATATATATATATATATATATATATATATATATATATATATAAAAGGGGACGGGAGCGAGGGGCTAGAAACCCTCCCCTCCTTGTATTTTAACTTTCTAAAAGGGAAAACAGAAGAAGGAGTCACGCGGGGGATGCTCATCCTCCTCGAAGGCTTAGATTGGGGTGTCTAAATGTGTGTGGATGTAACCACGATGAGAAAAAAGGAGAGATAGGTAGTATGTTTGAGGAAAGAAACCTGGATGTTTTGGCTCTGGGTGAAACGAAGCTCAAGGGTAAAGGGGAAGAGTGGTTTGGGAATGTCTTGGAAGTAAAGTCAGGGGTTAGTGAGAGGACAAGAGCAAGGGAAGGAGTTGCAATACTCATAAAACAGGAGTGATGGGAGTATGTGATAGAGTGCAAGAAAGTAAAATCTAGAGTGATATGGGTAAAAGTGAAAGTGGATGGAGAGAGATTGGTGATTATTGGTGCATATGCACCTGGGTATGAGAGGAAAGATCATGAAAGGCAAGTGTTTTGGGAGCAGCTGAGTAAGTGTGTTAGTAGCTTTTATGCACAATACCGGGTTATAGTGATGGGTGATTTGAATGCAAAGGTGAGTAATGTGGCAGTTGAGGGAAAAATTGGTGTGCATGGGGTGTTCAGTGTTGTAAATGGAAATGGTGAACAGCTTGTAGATCTATGTGCTGAAAAAGGACTGGTGATTGGGAATACCTGGTTTAAAAAGAGAGATATACATAAGTATACGTATTTAAGTAGGAGAGATGGCAAGAGAGCGTTATTGGATTACGTGTTAATTCATGGGCGCGCGAAAGAGAGACTTTTGAGTGTTAATGTGCTGAGACGTGCAAGTGGAGGGATGTCTGATCATTATCTTGTGGAGGCGAAGATGAAGATATGTAGAGGCTTACTGAAAAGAAGGAAAACTGTTAGGATGAAGGGAGTGGTGAGAGTAAGTGAGGTTCGGAAGGTGAGTTGTGTGAGGAAGTACCAGGAGAGACTGAGTACAGAATGGAAAAAGGTGAGAACAAAGGACGTAAGGGGAGTGGGGGAGGAATGGGATGTATTTAGGGAAGCAGTGATGACTTGCGCAAAAGATGCTTGTGGCATGAGAAGCGTGGGAGGTGGGCAGATTAGAAAGGGTAGTGAGTGGTGAGATGAAAAAGTAAGATTATTAGTGAAAAAGAAGAGACAGGCATTTGGACGATTTTTGCAGGGAAATAATGCAAATGATGTATAAAAAATACAGGCAGGAGCTCAAGAGAAAGGTACAAGAGGTGAAAAAGAGGGCAAATGAGAGTTGGGGTGAAAGGGTATCAGTAATTTTTAGGGAGAATAAAAATATATTTTGGAAGAAGGTAAAAAAGTGCGTAAGACAAAAGAACAAATGGGAACATCAGTGAAAGGGGCTAATGGAGAGGTGATAACAAGTAGTGGTGATGTGAGAAGGTGATGGAGTGAGTATTTAAGCTTGTTGAATGTGTTTGATGATAGAATGGGGGAAAAAGGGTGTTTTGGTCGAGATGGTTAGGGAGAATGATTTGGTAAACAGAGAAGAGGTAGTAAAAGCTTTGCGGAAGATGAATGCCGGCAAGGCAGCGGGTTTCGATGCTATTTCAGTGAAATATATTAAAAAAGGGGTGACTGTATTGTTGACTGGTTGGTAAGGTTATCTAATGTATGTATGACTCATGGTGAGGTGCCTGAGGATTGCCGGAATGCTTGCATAGTGCCATTGTACAAAGGCAAAGGGGATAAAAGTGAGTGATCCAATTTGGTAAACATGTGATTGTCCAAAATATACAAGGAGCGCTCATAAACTTATCATTTTACAAATTTTATCTACAATAAAGTTTTCTAATTTGTATAGACCATCACTTATATCAAGATTATAATTCTTTGTGTATTTAATAATAGAAGATTCAATGATATTTCTCTTGGTAGTAGAGTTAGAGTTGATAATTGAAATGGCGTTACTCCAGTCAATACAATGATCATAGTTTTTAACGTGATTAAACAAGGCATTTGATTCTTGTCCCATTCTTATACTATATTTATGTTGCTTAAGTCTAACAGAAAGATCTTTACCAGTCTGACCAAAATACAATTTATCATAGTATCCACAAGGCACTTTATAGATGCATCCAAGAGAATTTTCTGGTGAATTCCTGATTAAAATATTCTTTATAGTATTATTGTTGCTAAAGGCAACATTTACATTAAAGGATTTAAGCAATATGGGAAGCAAAGTGAAATTATTATTAAAAGGGAGAACTAAAAGATTCTTGGTGTCAGTGGGAGGTTTGGGCTCAACTCTATAAAATGATTTCTTTGCTAACTTAAGGTATTTATCAATGAAAGATCTAGGGTACTTTAACTTAGAGCCAATAGAATATATCTTCTCAAACACATCATCAATAAACTCTGGACTGCAAATACGTAATGCCCAAAGGAACATAGATTGAAATGATGACAATTTAACTCTGTCATGTTGAAATGAGTAATAATGGATATATGAGCATATACAGAAAACCCACCAATGTATGCTCATATATATATATATATATATATATATATATATATATATATATATATATATATATATATATATATATATATATATATATATATATATATATATATATTCCTATGAGTCCACGGGGGAAATGAAACACGATAAGTTCCCAAGTGCACTTTCGTGTAATAATCACATCATCAGGGGATATACAAGAAAGAAATATAAGTCAGTTGATAAACAACGATGAAACGTAGCCAGGACGCGATTTGGTAAACAAGTGACTGTCCTGATGGAGATTGGGTGTGTCCAAGTCATACAACGAGCGTATCATAAACCGAATGTTGGACTACTGCTATAAGAGATTAAGAAACGGACGCAAATGGCTACAAATGAAACTGAATTGTAAGTTGGACCATCTTATTGGAAACAGTGACTGGACTAAGAACACGAAGCTTTCTTTTGTGATAAACCTGTCCAATAAACAACTAGATAAGGATACCTTGTGTGCTTTAGACAATGGAACTGTTGAACAGATAAAATTGTGTATAAAAGACTGTGTATTTCATTCATTGAAGAATATTATGCTCAAAAATTTTATATGGCAATGGGTAACCCTCTTTCACCTGTACTAAGTAATCTTTAAAAGGAATTCTTTGAAACAAAATTACTAAAGGATATCTTACCTTCTAATGCAATTCGGTTTAGGTATGTAGATATGTTCTTTGTGTTTGGCTAACAAATGAAAATTTACAAACATTTCTCCTCTTACTTAAAATGTAATATCTTCCATTAAATTTACTGTAGAAAATTAAAATAATTGTATATTACCATTTTTAGATTGCATGATCCATAGGCATAGAAACATGTTTAAGTTTAGCAAATACAGAAAATCTACCAATGAATGCTCCTATATCCATCATTACTCATCTCAACATGACAAAGTTAAATTATCATCATTTCAGTCTATGTTCCTCAGGGCACTACGTATTTGCGGTCCAGAGTTTACTGATGATGAGTTTGAGAAGATATATTCTATTGGATACAAGTTAAAGTATCCTAGATCTTTCCATGATAAATCCCTTAAGTTAGCAAAGAAATCAGTTTATAGAAATGACACCAAACCTCCAACTGAAACCAAGAATCTTTTAGTTCTCCCTTTCAATAATAATTTTGCTTTACTTCCCGTGTTACTTAAATTCTTTAATATAAATGTAGCCTTCAGCAACAATAATACCATAAAGAATAATTTAATCAGGAGCTCATGAGAAAGTTCTGGATGCATCTATAAGGTACCATGTAGAAATTGTGATAAGTTTTATGTTGGTCAGACTGGTAAGTATCTTTCTGTTAGACTTAAGCAACATAAAAATAGTCTAAGAGCAGGACAAAAATCAAATGTATGTTTAATCACGTTAAAAACTCCGATCATCTCAGTTATTAACTCCAGTACAACGAGAAATATCATTGAACCTTCTATTAATAAATACGCAAAGAATTATAACCTTATTATTAGTGAAGGCCTATACTAGTTGGATAGCTTTATTGTTTAAAAAATTTGTAAACAATTTCCCTTCTTGTCCACATACGAAGTTTATGATACGCTCGCTGTCTGTCTTAGACGCACCTGATCTCCATTTAGACAATCATTTATTTACCAAATGTCATACTAGCTACGTCTCTTTGTTGCATATCAACTGACATATATATTTCTTGTAATTCCCCTGATGATGTGATTAATACATGAAAGTGCACTTGGGTATTCATCGTGATTCATTTCCCCGTGGACTCATAGGAATATACTTGATCACGCGCTAAACTTTGATCTTTTCCAATATATATATATATATATATATATATATATATATATATATATATATATATATATATATATATATATATATATATATTCTTTTTCTTTTTTCTTTCAAACTATTCGCCATTTCCCGCATTAGCGAGGTAGCGTTAAGAACAGAGGACTGGGCCTTGAGGGAATACCCTCACCTGGCCCAATTCTCTGTTCCTTCTTTTGGAAAATTAAAAAAAAAACGAGAGGGGAGGATTTCCAGCCCACCGCTCCCTCCCCTTTTAGTCGCCTTCTACGACACGCAGGGAATACGTGGGAAGTATTCTTTCTCCCCTATCCCCAGGGATAAAATATATATATATATATATATATATATATATATATATATATATATATATATATATATTATTATTATTATTCTATTATACTTTGTCGCTGTCTCCCGCGTTTGCGAGGTAGCGCAAGGAAACAGACGAAAGAAATGGCCCAACCCCCCCCATACGCATGTATATACATACGTCCACACACGCAAATATACATACCTACACAGCTTTCCATGGTTTACCCCAGACGCTTCACATGCCTTGATTCAATCCACTGACAGCACGTCAACCCCGGTATACCACATCGCTCCAATTCACTCTATTCCTTGCCCTCCTTTCACCCTCCTGCATGTTCAGGCCCCGATCACACAAAATCTTTTTCACTCCATCTTTCCACCTCCAATTTGGTCTCCCTCTTCTCCTCGTTCCCTCCACCTCCGACACATATATCCTCTTGGTCAATCTTTCCTCACTCATTCTCTCCATGTGCCCAAACCATTTCAAAACACCCTCTTCTGCTCTCTCAACCACGCTCTTTTTATTTCTACACATCTCTCTTACCCTTACGTTACTCACTCGATCAAACCACCTCACACCACACATTGTCCTCAAACATCTCATTTCCAGCACATCCATCCTCCTGCGCACAACTCTATCCATAGCCCACGCCTCGCAACCATACAACATTGTTGGAACCACTATATATATATATATATATATATATATATATATATATATATATATATATATATATATATATATATATATAAATATATTTCATTTCATTTTGCTTTGTCACTGTCTCACGCGTTAGCGAGGTAGCGCAAGGAAGCAGGCGAAAGAATGGCCCAACCCACCCACATACACATGTACATACAAACACGTCCACACAAGCAAATATACATACCTATACATCTCAACGTATACATATATATACACACACAGACAAAGCAAATGAGAGTTGGGGTGAGAGACTATCAGTAAATTTTAGGGAGAATAAAAAGATGTTCTGGAAGGAGGTAAATAGGGTGCGTAAGACAAGGGAGCAAATGGGAACTTCAGTGAAGGGCGTAAATGGGGAGGTGATAACAAGTAGCGGTGATGTGAGAAGGAGATGGAATGAGTATTTTGAAGGTTTGTTGAATGTGTCTGATGACAGAGTGGCAGATATAGGGTGTTTTGGTCGAGGTGGTGTGCAAAGTGAGAGGGTTAGGGAAAATGATTTGGTAAACAGAGAAGAGGTAGTAAAAGCTTTGCGGAAGATGAAAGCCGGCAAGGCAGCAGGTTTGGATGGTATTGCAGTGGAATTTATTAAAAAGGGGGTGACTGTATTGTTGACTGGTTGGTAAGGTTATTTAATGTATGTATGACTCATGGTGAGGTGCCTGAGGATTGGCGGAATGCGTACATAGTGCCATTGTACAAAGGCAAAGGGGATAAGAGTGAGTGCTCAAATTACAGAGGAATAAGTTTGTTGAGTATTCCTGGTAAATTATATGGGAGGGTATTGATTGAGAGGGTGAAGGCATGTACAGAGCATCAGATTGGGGAAGAGCAGTGCGGTTTCAGAAGTGGTAGAGGATGTGTGGATCAGGTGTTTGCTTTGAAGAATGTATGTGAGAAATACTTAGAAAAGCAAATGGATTTGTATGTAGCATTTATGGATCTGGAGAAGGCATATGATAGAGTTGATAGAGATGCTCTGTGGAGGGTATTAAGAATATATGGTGTGGGAGGCAAGTTGTTAGAAGCAGTGAAAAGTTTTTATCGAGGATGTAAGGCATGTGTACGTGTAGGAAGAGAGGAAAGTGATTGGTTCTCAGTGAATGTAGGTTTGCGGCAGGGGTGTGTGATGTCTCCATGGTTGTTTAATTTGTTTATGGATGGGGTTGTTAGGGAGGTAAATGCAAGAGTCCTGGAAAGAGGGGCAAGTATGAAGTCTGTTGGGGATGAGAGAGCTTGGGAAGTGAGTCAGTTGTTGTTCGCTGATGATACAGCGCTGGTGGCTGATTCATGTGAGAAACTGCAGAAGCTGGTGACTGAGTTTGGTAAAGTGTGTGGAAGAAGAAAGTTAAGAGTAAATGTGAATAAGAGCAAGGTTATTAGGTACAGTAGGGGTGAGGGTCAAGTCAATTGGGAGGTGAGTTTGAATGGAGAAAAACTGGAGGAAGTGAAGTGTTTTAGATATCTGGGAGTGGATCTGTCAGCGGATGGAACCATGGAAGCGGAAGTGGATCATAGGGTGGGGGAGGGGGCGAAAATTTTGGGAGCCTTGAAAAATGTGTGGAAGTCGAGAACATTATCTCGGAAAGCAAAAATGGGTATGTTTGAAGGAATAGTGGTTCCAACAATGTTGTATGGTTGCGAGGCGTGGGCTATGGATAGAGATGTGCGCGGGAGGATGGATGTGCTGGAAATGAGATGTTTGAGGACAATGTGTGGTGTGAGGTGGTTTGATCGAGTAAGTAACGTAAGGGTAAGAGAGATGTGTGGAAATAAAAAGAGCGTGGTTGAGAGAGCAGAAGAGGGTGTTTTGAAATGGTTTGGGCACATGGAGAGAATGAGTGAGGAAAGATTGACCAAGAGGATATATGTGTCGGAGGTGGAGGGAACGAGGAGAAGAGGGAGACCAAATTGGAGGTGGAAAGATGGAGTGAAAAAGATTTTGTGTGATCGGGGCCTGAACATGCAGGAGGGTGAAAGGAAGGCAAGGAATAGAGTGAATTGGAGCGATGTGGTATACAGGGGTTGACGTGCTGTCAGTGGATTGAATCAAGGCATGTGAAGCGTCTGGGGTAAACCATGGAAGGCTGTGTAGGTATGTATTTTTTGCGTGTGTGGACGTATGTACATGTGTATGGGGGGGGGGGGGTTGGGCCATTTCTTTCGTCTGTTTCCTTGCGCTACCTCGCAAACGCGGGAGACAGCGACAGAGTATGAAAAAAAAAAAAAAAAATATATATATATATATATATATATATATATATATATATATATATATATATATATATATATATATATATATATATATATATATATAAATATATATATATACATATATATATATATATATATATATATATATATATATATATATA
Source organism: Panulirus ornatus (assembly GCF_036320965.1). Lineage (NCBI taxonomy): Eukaryota > Metazoa > Arthropoda > Malacostraca > Decapoda > Palinuridae > Panulirus > Panulirus ornatus. Next base: position 19,552,364 of record NC_092261.1, on the reverse strand, counting down.
TATATATATATATATATGTATATATATATATATATATATATATATATATATATATATATATATATATATATATATATATATATATATATATATATATATATATATACATATATATATATATATATATATATATATATATATATATATATATATATATATATATATATATATATATATATATATATATATAAATTTTTTTTTTTTTTTTTTTTTTTTTGCTTTGTCGCTGTCTCCCGCGTTTGCGAGGTAGCGCAAGGAAACAGACGAAAGAAATGGCCCAACCCGCCCCCATACACATGTATATACATACGTCCACACACGCAAATATACATACCTACACAGCTTTCCATGGTTTACCCCAGACGCTTCACATGCCTTGATTCAATCCACTGACAGCACGTCAACCCCGGTATACCACATCGCTCCAATTCACTCTATTCCTTGCCCTCCTTTCACCCTCCTGCATGTTCAGGCCCCGATCACACAAAATCTTTTTCACTCCATCTTTCCACCTCCAATTTGGTCTCCCTCTTCTCCTCGTTCCCTCCACCTCCGACACATATATTCTCTTCGTCAATCTTTCCTCACTCATTCTCTCCATGTGCCCGAGCCATTTCAAAACACCCTCTTCTGCTCTCTCAACCACGCTCTTTTTATTTCCACACATCTCTCTTACCCTTCCGTTACTTACTCGATCAAACCACCTCACACCACACATTGTCCTCAAACATCTCATTTCCAGCACATCCATCCTCCTGCGCACAACTCTATCCATAGCCACGCCTCGCAACCATACAACATTGTTGGAACCACTATTCCTTCAAACATACCCATTTTTGCTTTCCGAAATAATGTTCTCGACTTCCACACATTCTTCAAGGCTCCCAGAATTTTCGCCCCCTCCCCACCCTATGATCCACTTCCGCTTCCATGGTTCCATCCGCTGCCAGATCCACTCCCAGATATCGAAAACACTTCACTTCCTCCAGTTTTTCTCCATTAAAACTCACCTCCCAATTGACTTGACCCTCAACCCTACTGTACCTAATAACCTTGCTCCTATTCACATTTACTCTTAACTTTCTTCTTCCACACACTTTACCAAACTCAGTCACCAGCTTCTGCAGTTTCTCACATGAATCAGCCACCAGCGCTGTATCATCAGCGAACAACAACTGACTCACTTCCCAAGCTCTCTCATCCCCAACAGACTTCATACTTGCCCCTCTTTCCAAAACTCTTGCATTCACCTCCCTAACAACCCCGTCCATAAACAAATTAAACAACCATGGAGACATCACACACCCCTGCCGCAAACCTACATTCACTGAGAACCAATCACTTTCCTCTCTTCCTACCCGTACACATGCCTTACATCCTCGATAAAAACTTTTCACTGATTCTAACAACTTACCTCCCACACCATATATTCTTAATACCTTCCACAGAGCATCTCTATCAACTCTATCATATGCCTTCTCCAGATCCATAAATGCTACATACAAATCCATTTGCTTTTCTAAGTATTTCTCACATACATTCTTCAAAGCAAACACCTGATCCACACATCCTCTACCACTTCTGAAACCACACTGCTCTTCCCCAATCTGATGCTCTGTACATGCCTTCACCCTCTCAATCAATATCCTGCCATATAATTTACCAGGAATACTCAACAAACTTATACCTCTGTAATTTGAGCACTCACTCTTATCCCCTTTGCCTTTGTACAATGGCACTATGCACGCATTCCGCCAATCCTCAGGCACCTCCCCATGAGTCATACATACATTAAATAACCTTACCAACCAGTCAACAATACAGTCACCCCCTTTTTTAATAAATTCCACTGCAATACCATCCAAACCTGCTGCCTTGCCGGCTTTCATCTTCCGCAAAGCTTTTACTAACTCTTCTCTGTTTACCAAATCATTTTCCCTAACCCTCTCACTTTGCACACCACCTCGACCAAAACACCCTATATCTGCCACTCTATCATCAAACACATTCAACAAACCTTCAAAATACTCACTCCATCTCCTTCTCACATCACCACTACTTGTTATCACCTCCCCATTTGCGCCCTTCACTGAAGTTCCCATTTGCTCCCTTGTCTTACGCACTTTATTTACCTCCTTCCAGAACATCTTTTTATTCTCCCTAAAATTTAATGATACTCTCTCACCCCAACTCTCATTTGCCCTTTTTTTCACCTCTTGCACCTTTCTCTTGACCTCCTGTCTCTTTCTTTTATACAACTCCCACTCAATTTCATTTTTTCCCTGCAAAAATCGTCCAAATGCCTCTCTCTTCTCTTTCACTAATACTCTTACTTCTTCATCCCACCACTCACTACCCTTTCTAATCAACCCACCTCCCACTCTTCTCATGCCACAAGCATCTTTTGCGCAATCCATCACTGATTCCCTAAATACATCCCATTCCTCCCCCACTCCCCTTACTTCCATTGTTCTCACCTTTTTCCATTCTGTACTCAGTCTCTCCTGTACTTTGTCTCCTGCGTTAGCGAGGTAGCGCAAGGAAACAGACGAAAGAATGGCCCAAGTCACCCACATACACATGCATGTATATAACCGTCCACACACGCAAATATACATACCTATACATCTCAACGTATGCTTATATATACACACACAGACATATACATATATACACATGTAAATAATTCATACTGTCTGCCTTTATTCATTCCCATCGCCACCCCGCTACACATGAAATAACAACCCCATCCCCCCTCATGTGCGCGAGGTAGCGCTAGGAAAAGATAACAAAGGTCACATTCATTCACACTCAGTCTCTAGCTGCCATGTAATAATGCACCGAAAACCACAGCTCCCTTTCCACATCGAGGCCCCACAGAGCTTTCCACGGTTTACCCCAGACGCTTCACATGCCCTGGTTCAATCCATTGACGGCACGTCGACCCAGTTATACAACATCGTTCCAATTCACTCTATTCCTTGCATGCCATTCACTCTCCTGCATGTTCAGGCCCCGATCACTCAAAATCTTTTTCACTCCATCTTTCCACCTCTAATTAGGTCTCCTACTTCTCCTCGTTCCCTCCACCTCCGACACATATATCCTCTCGGTCAATCTTTCCTCACTCATTCTCTCCATGTGACCAACCCATTTTAAAACACTCTCTTCTGCTCTCTCAACCACACTCTTTGTATTACCACACATCTCCCTTACCCTATTATTACTTACTCGATCAAACCACCTCACACCACATATTGTCCTCAAACATCTCATTTCCAACACATACACCCTCCTCCTCACAACTCTATCCATAGCCCACACCTCGCAACCATACAACATTGTTGGAACCACTGTTCCCTCGAACATACCCATTTTTGCTTTCCGAGATAATGTTCTCGACTTCCACACATTCTTCAAGGCTTCCAGAATTTTCTCCCCCTCCCCCACCCTATGAATCACTTCCGCTTCCATGGTTCCATCCGCTGCCAAATCCACTCGCATATATCTAAAAAACTTCACTTCCTCCAGTTCTTCTCCATTCAAACTTACCTCCCAACTGACTTGACCCTCAACCCTACTGTACCTAATAACCTTGCTCTTATTCACATCTACTCTTAACTTTCTTCTGTCACACACTTAACCAAACTCAGTCACCAGCTTCTGCAGTTTCTCACACGAATCAGCCACCAGCGCTGTATCATCAACGAACAGCAACTGACTCACTTCCCAAGCTCTCGCATCCACAACAGACTGCATACTTACCCCTCTTTCCAAAACTCTTGCATTCACCTCCCTAACAACCCCATCCATAAACAAATTAAACAACCATGGAGACATCAAACACCCCTGCCGCAACCTACATTCACTGAGAACCAATCACTTTCCTCTCTTCCTACACGTACACATGCCTTACATCCTCGATAAAAACTTTTCACTGCTGCTAACAACTTGCCTCCCACACCAGATATTCTTAATACCTTCCACAGAGCATCTCTATCAACTCTATCATATGCCTTCTCCAGATCCATAAATGCTGCATACAAATCCATTTGCTTTTCTAAGTATTTCTCACATAAATTCTTCAAAGCAAACACCTGATCCACACATCCTCTAACACTTCTGAAACCACACTGCTCTTCCCCAATCTGATGCTCTGCACATGCCTTAACCCTCTCAATCAATACCCTCCCATATAATTTACCAGGAATACTCAACAACCTTATACCTCTGTAATTTGAGCACTGAATCTTATCCATAACCTTTGCCTTTGTACAATGGCACTATGCAAGCATTCCGCCAATCCTCAGGCACCTAACCATGAATCATACATACATTCAATAACCTTACCAACCAGTCAGCAATACAGTCACCCCCTCTTTTGATAAATTCCACTGCAATACCATCCAAAACTGCTGCCTTGCCGGCTTTCATCTTCCACAAAGCTTTTGCTTCCTCTTCTCTGTTTACCAAATCATTTTCCCTAACCCTCTTTCTTTGCACACCACCTCGCCAAAACACCCTATATCTACCACTCTATCATCAAACACATTCAACAAACCTTCAAAATATTCACTCCATCTCCTTCTCACATCACCACTACTTGTTATCATCTCCCCATTAGCCCCCTTCACTGAAGTTCCCATTTGCTCCCTTGTCTTAAGCACTTTATTTACCTCCTTCTAAAACATCTTTTTATTCTCCCTAAAATTTAATAATACTCTCTCACCCCAACTCTCATTTGCCCTCTTTTTCACCTCTTGCACCTTTCTCTTGACCTCCTGCGTCTTTCTTTTATACATCTCCCACTCATTTCCATTTTTTCCCTGCAAAAATCGTTCAAATGACTCTCTCTTCTCTTTCACTAATAATCTTACCTCATCCCACCACTCACTACCCTTTCTGATTAACCCATATCCATTTGGTCTTCCACTTCTCCTTGTATATATATATATATATATATATATATATATATGTACATAATTCGTACTTTCTGCCTTTATTCATTCCCGTCGCCACCTCGCCACACATGAAATGACACCCCCTCTCACCGCGCACGCGCACGAGGTAGCTCTAGGAACAAACAACAAAGGCCACATTCGGTCACACTCAGTCTTTGGCTGCCATGTGTAATGCTCCGAAACCACAGCTTCCATTCCACATCCAGGCCCCACGAAACTTTCTATGGCTTACCTTGACGCTTCAGATGCCCTGGTTCAATTCATTGACAGCACGTCCACCCCGGTATACCATATCGGTCCAATTCACTCTATTCCTTGCAAACCTTTCACCCTCCTGTATGTTTAGGCCCTGATCATTCAAAATCTTTTTCACTCCATCCTTCCATATCCATTTGGTCTCCCACTTCTACTCGTTCCCTCCACCTCTGACACATATATCTTCTTCGTCAATCTTTCCTCACTCATTCTTTCCATGTGAGTAAACCATTTCTATACACCCTCTTCTGCTCTCTCAACCACACCCTTTTTATTACCACACATTTTGGTAATAAAGAGCCTGTGGATGAGAGAGCAGAAGAGGGTGTATTGAAATGGCTTGGTCACACGGAGAGAATGAGTGAGGAAACATTGACAAAGAGGATATATGTGTCAGAGGTAGATGGAACAAGCAGAGGTAGGGGACCAAATTGGAGGTGAAAGGATGGAGTGAAAAAGATTTTGAGCGAACGGGGCCTGAACATACAAGAGGGTGAAAGGCGTGGAAGGAATAGAGGGAATTGGAACGACGTGGTATACTGGGGTCGACGTGCTGTCAATGGATTGAACCAGGGCATGTGAAGTGTGTGGGGTAAACTATGGAATGTTTTGTGGGGCCTGGGTGTGGAAAGGGAGCTATGGTTTGGGGGCACTACATATGACAGCTAGAGACAGAGTGTGAACGAATGTGGCTTTTTTTCGTCTTTTCCTAGCGCTTCCTCGCGTGCGGAGATGCTATTTCATGTGTGGCGGGATGGCGACGACAATGGATAAAGGCAGCAAGTATGAACATGTGCACGTGTATGTATGCATATGTCTGTGTATGTATATGTATGGATACGTTGAAATGTATAGGCATGTATATGTGCGCGTGTGGGCGTTTATGTATATACATGTGTATGTGGGTGGGTTGGGCTATTCTTTCGTTTATTTCCTTGCGCTACCTCGCTAACGCGGGAGACGGCGATTCAGTATAACAATTATAGATATGTATAATAACAACAATGTCAGTGGGGACTGGGGAGAAAGAATACTTTCCACGCATTCCCCGTGTGTCGTAGAAGGCGACTGAAGGGGACGGGAGCGGGGGGCTAGAAACCCTCCCCTCCTTGTATTTCAACTTTCCAAAAGGGGAAACAGAAGAAGGAGTACCGCGGAGAGTGCTCATCCTCCTCGAACGCTCAGACTGGGGTGTCTAAATGTGTGTGGATGTTACCAAGATGAGAAAAAAGAAGAGATACGCAGTATGTTTGAGGAAAGGAACCTGGATGTTTTGGTTCTGAGTGAAACGAAGCTCAAGGGTAAAGGGGAAGAGTGGTTTGGGAATGTTTGGGGAGTAAAGTCAGGGGTTGTTTAGAGGACAAGAGCAAAGGAAGGAGTAGCGCTACTCCTGAAACAGTAGTTGTGGGAGTACGTGACAGAGCGTAAGAAACTAATTCTAGGTTGATATGGGAAAAACTGAAAGTGGACAGAAAGAGATGGGTGATTATTGGGGCCTATGCACCTGGGCATGAGAAAAAAGATCATGAGAAGCAAGTGTTTTGGGAGTAGCTGAGTAAGTGTGTTAGCAGTTTTGATGCACGAGACCGGGTTATAGTGATGGGGGATTTCAATGCAAAGGTGAGAAACGCGGCAGTTGAGGGAATAATTGGTGTACATTGGGTGTTCAGTGTTGTAAATGGAAATGGGGAAGAGGTTGTAGATGTGTGTGCTGAAAAAGGACTGGTGATTGGGAATACCTTCTTTAAAAAGACACACACACAAGTATACGTATGTAAGTAGGAGAGATGGCCAGAGAGCGTTATTGGATTACGTGTTAATTGATAGGCGCGCGAAAGGATGACTTTTGGATGTTAATGTGCAGATAGGTGCAACTGGAGGGACGGCTGATATATATATATATATATATATACAGCGCTGGTGGCTGATTCATGTGAGAAACTGCAGAAGCTGGTGACTGAGTTTGGTAAAGTGTGTGGAAGAAGAAAGTTAAGAGTAAATGTGAATAAGAGCAAGGTTATTAGGTACAATAGGGTTGAGGGTCAAGTCAATTGGGAGGTGAGTTTGAATGGAGAAAAACTGGAGGAAGTGAAGTGTTTTAGATATCTGGGAGTGGATCTGTCAGCGGATGGAACCATGGAAGCGGAAGTGCATCATAGGGTGGGGGAGGGGGCGAAAATTTTGGGAGCCTTGAAAAATGTGTGGAAGTCGAGAACATTATCTCGGAAAGCAAAAATGGGTATGTTTGAAGGAATAGTGGTTCCAACAATGTTGTATGGTTGCGAGGCGTGGGCTATGGATAGAGTTGTGCGCAGGAGGATGGATGTGCTGGAAATGAGATGTTTGAGGACAATGTGTGGTGTGAGGTGGTTTGATCGAGTAAGTAACGTAAGGGTAAGAGAGATGTGTGGAAATAAAAAGAGCGTGGTTGAGAGAGCAGAAGAGGGTGTTTTGAAATGGTTTGGGCACATGGAGAGAATGAGTGAGGAAAGATTGACCAAGAGGATATATGTGTCGGAGGTGGAGGGAACGAGGAGAAGAGGGAGACCAAATTGGAGGTGGAAAGATGGAGTGAAAAAGATTTTGTGTGATCGGGGCCTGAACATGCAGGAGGGTGTAAGGAGGGCAAGGAATAGAGTGAATTGGAGCGATGTGGTATACAGGGGTTGACGTGCTGTCAGTGGAGTGAATCAAGGCATGTGAAGCGTCTGGGGTAAACCATGGAAAGCTGTGTAGGTATGTATATTTGCGTGTGTGGACGTGTGTATGTACATGTGTATGGGGGGGGGGGGGTTGGGCCATTTCTTTCGTCTGTTTCCTTGCGCTACCTCGCAAACGCGGGAGACAGCGACAAAGTATAAAAAAAAAAAAAAAAATATATATATATATATATATATATATATATATATATATATATATATATATATATATATATATATATATATATATATATATATATATATATATATATGTCATGCGTGTACGAATAATGTGCATATGAACACGCACTTCCATATATCATACAAACCTCCAACAGCCAGGATCGAACCCGGGACCCCTGCGTGCCAGGCGGGACATCTACTGCTAGGCCTGCCACGCAAGGGTCCCGCGTTCGATCCTGGCTGTTGGAGGTTTGTATGTTATACATATATAAATATATATATATATATATATATATATATATATATATATATATATATATATATATATATATATATATAAGTATACTTATGTAAGTAGGAGAGATGGCCAGAGAGCGTTATTGGATTACGTGTTAATTGACAGGCGTGCGAAAGAGAGACTTTTGGATGTTAATGTGCTGAGAGGTGCAACTGGAGGGATGTCTGATCATTATCTTGTGGAGGCTAAGGTGAAGATTAGTATGGGTTTTCAGAAAAGAGGAGTGAATGTTGGGGTGAAGAAGGTGGTGAGAGTAAGTGAGCTTGGGAAGGAGACCTGTGTGGGGAAGTACCAGGAGAGACTGTGTACAGAATGGAAAAAGGTGAGAACAATGGAAGTAAGGGGAGTGGGGGAGGAATGGGATGTATTTAGGGAATCAGTGATGGATTGCGCAAAAGATGCTTGTGGCATGAGAAGAGTAGGAGGTGGGCTGTTTAGAAAGGGTAGTGAGTGGTGGGATGAAGAAGTAAGAGTATTAGTGAAAGAGAAGAGAGAGGCATTTGGACGATTTTTGCAGGGAAAAAATGCAATTGAGTGGGAGAAGTATAAAAGAAAGAGACAGGAGGTCAAGAGAAAGGTGCAAGAGGTGAAAAAAAGGGCAAATGAGAGTTGGGGTGAGAGACTATCAGTAAATTTTAGGGAGAATAAAAAGATGTTCTGGAAGGAGGTAAATAGGGTGCGTAAGACAAGGGAGCAAATGGGAACTTCAGTGAAGGGCGTAAATGGGGAGGTGATAACAAGTAGCGGTGATGTGAGAAGGAGATGGAATGAGTATTTTGAAGGTTTGTTGAATGTGTCTGATGACAGAGTGGCAGATATAGGGTGTTTTGGTCGAGGTGGTGTGCAAAGTGAGAGGGTTAGGGAAAATGATTTGGTAAACAGAGAAGAGGTAGTAAAAGCTTTGCGGAAGATGAAAGCCGGCAAGGCAGCAGGTTTGGATGGTATTGCAGTGGAATTTATTAAAAAAAGGGGGTGACTGTATTGTTGACTGGTTGGTAAGGTTATTTAATGTATGTATGACTCATGGTGAGGTGCCTGAAGATTGGCGGAATGCGTGCATAGTGCCATTGTACAAAGGCAAAGGGGATAAGAGTGAGTGCTCAAATTACAGAGGTATAAGTTTGTTGAGTATTCCTGGTAAATTATATGGGAGGGTATTGATTGAGAGGGTGAAGACATGTACAGAGCATCAGATTGGGGAAGAGCAGTGCGGTTTCAGAAGTGGTAGAGGATGTGTGGATCAGGTGTTTGCTTTGAAGAATGTATGTGAGAAATACTTAGAAAAGCAAATGGATTTGTATGTAGCATTTATGGATCTGGAGAAGGCATATGATAGAGTTGATAGAGATGCTCTGTGGAAGGTATTAAGAATATATGGTGTGGGAGGAAAGTTGTTAGAAGCAGTGAAAAGTTTTTACCGAGGATGTAAGGCATGTGTACGTGTAGGAAGAGAGGAAAGTGATTGGTTCTCAGTGAATGTAGGTTTGCGGCAGGGGTGTGTGATGTCTCCATGGTTGTTTAATTTGTTTATGGATGGGGTTGTTAGGGAGGTAAATGCAAGAGTCCTGGAAAGAGGGGCAAGTATGAAGTCTGTTGGGGATGAGAGAGCTTGGGAAGTGAGTCAGTTGTTGTTCGCTGATGATACAGCGCTGGTGGCTGATTCATGTGAGAAACTGCAGAAGCTGGTGACTGAGTTTGGTAAAGTGTGTGGAAGAAGAAAGTTAAGAGTAAATGTGAATAAGAGCAAGGTTATTAGGTACAGTAGGGGTGAGGGTCAAGTCAATTGGGAGGTGAGTTTGAATGGAGAAAAACTGGAGGAAGTGAAGTGCTTTAGATATCTGGGAGTGGATCTGTCAGCGGATGGAACCATGGAAGCGGAAGTGGATCATAGGGTGGGGGAGGGGGCGAAAATTTTGGGAGCCTTGAAAAATGTGTGGAAGTCGAGAACATTATCTCGGAAAGCAAAAATGGGTATGTTTGAAGGAATAGTGGTTCCAACAATGTTGTATGGTTGCGAGGCGTGGGCTATGGATAGAGATGTGCGCAGGAGGATGGATGTGCTGGAAATGAGATGTTTGAGGAAAATGTGTGGTGTGAGGTGGTTTGATCGAGTAAGTAACGTAAGGGTAAGAGAGATGTGTGGAAATAAAAAGAGCGTGGCTGAGAGAGCAGAAGAGGGTGTTTTGAAATGGTTTGGGCACATGGAGAGAATGAGTGAGGAAAGATTGACCAAGAGGATATATGTGTCGGAGGTGGAGGGAACGAGGAGAAGAGGGAGACCAAATTGGAGGTGGAAAGATGGAGTGAAAAAGATTTTGTGTGATCGGGGCCTGAACATGCAGGAGGGTGAAAGGAGGGCAAGGAATAGAGTGAATTGGAGCGATGTGGTATACAGGGGTTGACGTGCTGTCAGTGGATTGAATCAAGGCATGTGAAGCGTCTGGGGTAAACCATGGAAAGCTGTGTAGGTATGTATATTTGCGTGTGTGGACGTGTGTATGTACATGTGTATGGGGGGGGGGGGGGGTTGGGCCATTTCTTTCGTCTGTTTCCTTGCGCTACCTCGCAAACGCGGGAGACAGCGACAAAGTATAAAAAAAAGAAAAAAAAAAAAAAAATATATATATATATATATATATATATATATATATATATATATATATATATATATATATATATATATATATATATATATATATATTATCCCTGGGGATAGGGGATTAAGAGTACTTCCCACGTATTCCCTGCGTGTCGTAGAAGGCGACTAAAAGGGGAGGGAGCGGGGGGCTGGAAATCCTCCCCTCTCGTTTTTTTTTTAATTTTCCAAAAGAAGGAACAGAGAATTGGGCCAGGTGAGGGTATTCCCTCAAAGGCCCAGTCCTCTGTTCTTAACGCTACCTCGCTAATGCGGGAAATGGCGAATAGTTTGAAAAAAAAAGATATATATATATATATATATATATATATATATATATATATATATATATATAGTGTGCGTGTGTGTGTGTGTGTGTGTGTGTGTGTGTGTGTGTGTGTGTGTGTGTGTGTGTTCGTTACCGGACTCCCCTTGCTTCAGGATACACCTTGAATAACAAGTTGCTTTTGGCAAGGCTGTGCTATTATCAGTTGAAAGAAAATATAATTTCATGAAAGACTTTTCATTTCAAAGGTTTCCTTTATGTCCCTGCTACTGAGTACAGCCTAACCTTTGAAGTTGGCTGGATCCTCTGGATCACTGAGAGAGGGGTCCTCGATTTATATAATAGTAATGTATATGTGTATGTACGTATACACACACACACACACACACACACACACACACACACACACACACACACACACACACACACACACACACACACACACACACACACACACACACACACACAAAGACACACACTTGGCTTAGACGACGATGTGTGTATGTGTGTGTGTGTGTGTGTGTGTGTATGTTTGTGTGTGTGTGTTTGTGTAAGAACTATATGAAGGTAAAACCCTCTCCATGCAACACATAAAATATCAAAACAAAAAATAACAAGCAAAAGGAAAGGAAGTCAGAGGACATCAATGATATCAATATCCACTCAGCCAGCCACCCCCTGAAAGTCAGCAATCATAAACTCCTGCCGTCATCGACACAAGAACCAGTCCGCCAGTCAATCACTCAATGCATCCAGCCAATATCTAACAGCCAGGAGAGTAATTTGCCAATCGAGCCAAATATACAGACACACCTCTGCTCTATATGCGAGTTGGTCCACTTGTTGAGGGAAGCAACTAAGATGGTGTGCAGGATGTCCATTCTTAGGAGGGTTACGGGTAATTTTTCTGATGGTTTATATCTGGGTCCTGGGCTCAGAAGGTTTAAGGAAGGACGTGATTCACTGTATAACAATTAACGCTACTAGATCACCGGAGTTCTTAACGACCGTCGTTGGCAGTCTCATGTACTTGTCCTTTTTTTTGTGGTCAATCTTAATGTTGTTTATTCAATCGAGATTCGAACACAAGAGACACAAAGTGGTTGAGGCGAAGATGGGAGCGAAAGAGGAACAAAGGAAAAAGGTGGAGAAGGAGGGATAATAAGCAGAAAATGGAGAGGAAAAAAAGTAAAGGGATAGATAGATAGACAGAATGACAGACAGACAGGTATATAGAAAGACAGCTAGATAGGTAGACAGATGATAGATAGATAGATAGATAGATAGATAGACAGATAGATAGATAGACAGTAAAGAGTACGTACAAAATCATGAGTCCTATAACAAGATTTAGCTGAAAGGCAGGAAAAGCACGTAGCACTTGCCACAAGAAAATCTAGTTATGAAAAACGAATCGTGTGAGTTGCGTTGTCCAGTGAATACCTGGTGAAGTCTTCGGGGGTCTTCATCTCCACATTTCGGACTGGGCCCAGGCTATTGGATTGTGTCGTTGGTCGACCAAGCTTTTGGAAGCCGCAACCCTCAGGCCTACATAGCCCACACAGCCTAGGTTGTCTCGTACACCGTAGATATTATACCAGCGCACTTTAAACTTCTCTACTGTGCACCCTATCTTGTTTCTGATGATAGCTGGCAAGGTGCTGAAGAGTTCTGGGCCCCGGTTATTTAAGGTGTTCTCTCTTTTGTGCATATCGCACCTTTGGAGTTCAGAGGTAGCATTTTACAAAGTCTTCCATGTCTGTCTTACCTTCTAGAATTTTCCAACATAAGCTTGGTACCATACCTTCTAAAATTTTCTAATATAAGCTTGGAATCATATCTTCTAGAATTTTCAAGTATAGATGATGACACCTCTCCCGCCTGCGCTCCAAGGAGTTCAGCCTCGGAGATTTCAGCCGTTGCCAGTAACTTAGTTCTTTTACCATATGAATATGGTCTATATCTGAACACTTCCTAGTTCAGCACTTTCGCACACCTTGTAGTGACGTCAGACCGTACCACTATTCATTTCGTGAAAGAATCAACGTTTTGAAAAATATCATCATTGATTTTTCTTCCCTTGTCTTGAACGTCCGCAGGATCCGTTGTTTTGGTTCGCTGGAGGTTAGGTCGTTAGACAGTATTGCTTCAAGGTCTTTCACATTATTCAACCGGTTTATGATAGCGCCTGTGTCTGTCCGGTGTCTACTGATGTTTTTTATTTCTTCATTTTCCCTTTACGGAGGAGTTGAAACTAATTTCCAATGAAAAGCAAGTTGGTCTTGGTTGCCCAGTTAAAGATTTTGTTTTTGGCTTTTCGTAGCCTTGCCGCTGTAATTTAAACTGTGGCTTGTGTTTGCGTCAATGTCAGTTATATGAGTGAGGCAAGGGAGAGGAACAAGCACAGTTTTCTTCCGGTTTTCCCTCTCTATCTCATTTCATGTGCTTCAACACCATGGTCACATTTGTCAAATGCTTTTGTAAAGTCTGTGTAAACTACGTCTGCATAATCTTTGTTATCCAGAGCTTCAACAATTCTAAATTTTACCATAGTGGTCAAGCAACTGAAACAGGCAAGATCTTCCCACCCTGAAACCATGAAGTCGTGGGTTATGTAGGGTGCTCACTTCCATAGATTGAGTCAGCTTGCCTCTTTCGAAGATTTTAACAATTCGCTATGTTGATGCTACTGGTCTATAGTTTCTTTGGGACTGCTTCACTTTCACCTTTGCGGAGTGGAGTGAGGTGACGTGAGTCTTCTGCTCTCAACCATATTCCTTTTATTTCCACACATCCTTCTTACCCTTTCATTGCTTATTCAATCAAATATCCTCATACCATTTCCAACACATCCACTTTCCTCCACAAAATCCTATATATAGCCCATGCCCCTCAACCATACAATATTGTTGGAGCTACTATTCCTTCAAACATACTTATTTTTGCCCTCCACACATTCTTCAGCGCCTCCAGATTCTTTGCCCCCTCTCCCTCCCTATGACTCACTTCCGCTTCCATGGTTACATTTTCCGTTAAATCCACTCCCAGATATTTGAAACACTTCACTTCCTCCAATTTCTATCCATTCAATTTTAGAACCCAACTAACGCCCTCAACCATTCACTTTCAGCCTTCTTTCACACACTCTTCCAAACTCATTCACCAACTTCTACACTTTCTTACTCGAATCAGCCACCAGTGCTCTATCACTGACGAATAAAAATTGAGTCAGTTCCCAGGCCTTCTCATCCACAAAAGAGTGCAAAGTTGCCTCTCTCTCCATGACTCTTGCATTTACCTCTCTAACCATCCCATCCATAAACAAATCAAACAATCATGGTGACATCACGCACCCCTGCCGCAGATCGACCTTCACTGGGAACCAATCACTCTCCTCTCCACCTACTCGTTCATATACCATACATCCTTGATAAGAAAAAGTTCTTATTGCTTATAGGAGCTTACCTCCAACACTTTACATGTCATATGCCTTCTCCATATCCATAAATGCCACACAAAAAAATCCATGTTTTTCTAAGTATTTCTCACACACAATCTTCAAAGCAAACAACTGATCCATACACCCTCTACCACTTCTGAAACCATATTGATCCACCCAGATCTGATGCTCTGTACATACCTTCACCTTCTCAATCAATACATTCCCACACAACTTATTAGGTATACTCAATAATCTTATACCTCTGTAGTTTAAACACTCACCTTTATCCACTTTGCTTTTGTATCACGGCACTATACATGCATTTTGCCAATCCTCAGGCACTTCGAAATGATCCATACACATACAATGAATATCCTCTCCAACCAGTCAACAACACTGTCACCCTCTTTCTTAATAAATGCAACTGTAATACCATCCACTCTCGCTGCTTTGTCGGATTTCATCCTCCGCAGAGCTTTCATCACTTCCCTTTTAACCAAACTGCTCTCCATACAACCCCAAACAAAACACCCTATCATCAAACACATTTAACAGTCCTTCAAACACTTACTCCATCTCCTCGTCACTTCATCCCCACCTGTTATTGCTTCCCACTTAGCCACCTTCATAGAAGTTCCAATTTGTTCTCTTGTCTTTCACACATCATTTATCCTCCAAAATACCTTTTTATTCTCCCCAAAGTTTAATGATACTCTCTCATACCACCTCTCATTCGCTCTCTTTTTCAACCTCCGCACATTCTTCTTGACCTCCTGCCGCTTTCTTTTACACATCTAATTATTTCCACTCCTTCCCTGTACGTACTGCCCAAACTCTCTCTTTTCTCCTTCACAAGTAATTTTTCTTCTTCATCCCACCACTCACTATCCTCTCTAATCTGCCTACCTCTCACTTTTTCGCATGCCACATGAATCTCTTGCACATGCTATCACTGCCTCTCTAAATACCTCCTATTCCTCACCCATTCCCCTCACTTCATTTCCTCTCCCAATTTGCCATTATACACTCAATCTCTCCTTGCATTTCCTCACACAAGTCTCTTTTCCAAGCTCACTTACTCTCATCACTCTCTTCTCCCCGACATAGTTTCTTCTTTCAAAGACCTCTACAAATCTTCACCCTCGCCTCCACAAAATAGTGATCAGACATCCCATCAGTTGCCCCTCTCAGCACATTTACATCCAGTAGTCTCTCTTTAACACGCCCATCAATCAATACGTAATTCAACAATGCCCGTTGACCATCTCTCGTACTAACCCGGTATTCCCAATCACCAGCCCTATTCAGCACACAACTCCACAATCACTTCACCATTTCCATACATAACACTGAATACGCTAAGCGCCCCTAATTATATACCCTCAACGTCCACGTTTCTTACCGTCGCATTAAATCACCCATAATTAATACCCTTGTACACTCACTCAGCTGCTCATAAAACACTTGCCTCTCATCTCTCACCATCCACTTTCACTTTACCAGCATCAATCCAGAATTTACTTCCTTACAATATATCACACACGTCCACAACTGTGTCAGCAGTGCTTCTCCTTCTTTAGCTCTCGTCCTCTTACCAACCCCTGACTGTAATCCTAAGACATTTCCAAACTATTCTCCTCCTTTACTCTTGACCTTCGTTTCACTCAGAACAAAGAGAGTGAGTGTGGAATGGGGTGTATTTAGGGAAGAAGTCATGGCTTGTGCAAAAAATGCATGTGGCATGAGAAAGGTAGGTGGGCAGATCAGAAATGGTAGTGAATGGTGGGATGCAGAAGTAAGGTTGTTAGTGAAAGTGAAAAGAGAGGCATTTGGACGATACTTGCAATGAAATAGTGCAAATGACGGGGATATGTATAAAATAAGGAGCAAGAGGTCAAGAGAAAGGTCTAAGGTTGTAAAAGAAGGCAAATGAGAGTTGGGGTGAGAGAGTATCATTGAAATTTGGGGAGAATCAAAAGATGTTTTGAAAGGAGGTAAATAAAGTGCGTAAGACAAGAGAACAAACAGGAACATCGGTGAAAGGAGCAAGTGGGGAGGTAACAACAGGTAGTGATGAAGTGAGAAGCAGATAGAGTGAGTATTTTGAAGGTTTGTTGGATGCGTTTGATGACAGAGTGGCAGATATAGGGTGTTTTGGTCAGGGTGGTGTGCAAAGTGAGAGGGTCTGGGAGAATGGTTTGGTAAAGATAGAGGAGGTAGTGAAAGCTTAGCGGATGATGAAATCCGGCAAAGCGGCGGGTCTGGATGATAGTGCAGTGGACTTTATTAAAAAAAGGGAGTGACTGTGCAGTTGATTATTTGGTAAGGATATTCAATGTATGTATGGACACGGTGAAGTGCCTGAGGATTGGCGGAATGCATGCATAGTGCCAGTGTACAAAAGCAAAGAAGATAAAGGTGAGTATTGAAACTACAGAGGCATAAGTTTGTTGAGTATTTCTATGAATTTATATGGGAAGGTACTGAATGAGGGTGAAGGCATGTACAGATCATCAGACTGGGGAAGAGCAGTGTGGTTTCAGAAGTGGTAGAGGATGTGTGAATCAGGTGTTTGCTTTGAAGAATGTATGTGAGATGGATATGTATGTAGCATTTAAAGATCTGGAGAAGGCATATAATAAGGTTGATAGAGATGCTTTGTCGAGGGTTTTAAAAGTATAAGGTGTGGGAAGTAAGTTGCTACAAGCAGTGAAAAGTTTTTGCCAAGGATGTAAGGCATGTGCCCGAGTAGGATGAGAGGAGAGTGACTGGTTCCCAGTGAATGTTGGTTTGCGGCAGGGGTGTGTTATGTTCCCATAGGTGTTTAATTTGTTTATGGATGAGGTGGTTTGCGAGGAAAATGCAAGAGTTTTGGAGAGAGGGGCGAGTATGCAGTCTGTTGAGAATGAAACGGCCTGGGAAGTGAGTCAGTTGTTGTTCGCCGATGATACAGCTCTAGTGGCTGATTCGTGTGAGAAACTGCAGAAGTTGGTGACTGAGTTTGGAAAAGTGTGTGAAAGGAGAAAGTTGAGACTAAATGTGAATAAGAATGAGGTTATTGGGTTCATTAGGGGTGAGGGAGAAATTGACTGGGAAGCAAGTCTGAACGGAGAAAAATTGGAGGAAAGGAAGTGTTCTAGACATCTGGGAGCGGAAATGAGTCACAGGGTGGGGGAGGGGGCGAAGGTCCTTGGAGCGTATGGGTGGGTATTTTTGAAGGAACAGTAGTTCGAACAATGTTATATGGTTGTGAGGCATGAGCTTTAGATAGGGTTTTAAGGAGGGTGGATGTGTTGGAAATTAAATGCCTGAGGACAATATGTGGTGTGAGGTGGTTTGATCGAGTAAGTTATGAAAGGGTTAGGGAGATATGTGAAAGTAAAAAGAGTGTGGTTGAGAGAGCAAAAGGGAGTAGGTTGAAATGGTTTGGACATATGGAGAGCATGAGTGAGGAAATATTGACAATGAGGATATAAGTGTCAGACGTGGAGGGAACAAGAGATGCGAGAGACCAAACTGGCGGTAGAAGGATGGAGTGAAAAGGATTTCGAGCGATAGGGGCCTGAACTACACAAGAGGGTGAGAGGCGTGCAAGGAACAGAGAGTGAATTGGAAAGATGTGGTATACCGGGGTCGAAGTGCTGTCAATGGACTGAACCAGGGCATGTGAAGCATCTGGGGTAAACTATGGAAAGGTTTGTGGGGCCTGGATATGGACTGGGGACTGGGGTTTCGGTGCATTACAGATGACAGCTGGAGACTTAGTGTGAACGAATGTGGCCTTTTCTGTCTGTTTCCTGGCGCTAACTCGCTAAAGCAGGGGACAGCGATGCTGTTTCCTGCAGGGCGGGGTAGCGACACGAATGTATGAAGGCAAGCAAGTATATATACACATATGTCTGTGTATGTGTATGTATATGTAGGTGTAGGTATTTGTTGATATGAATAAATATATATATATATATATATATATATATATATATATATATATATATATATATATATATATATATATATATATATATATGTATATATATATATATTGGAAAGGATCACAATTTAGAGCGTGATCAAGATATTCATATGGACATTATTACGCTCAAAAATTTGGTATGGTAATGGGTAACCCTCTTTCATCTGTACTAAGTAATCTTTACATGGGATTTTTTGAAACAAAATTACAATTGGATATCTTACCTTCTAATGCAATTTGGTTTAAGTATGTAGATGATGTTCTTTGCGTTTGGCCAATATATGAAAATTTACAAATATTTCTCCCCTTACTTAACAATTTAGTACCTTCCATCAAATTTACTGTAGAAAATGAAAATGATGGTATGTTACCGTTTTTAGACCGCACGATCCATAGGCAAGAAAACAAGTTTAAGTTTAGCATATACAGAAAACCTACCAATGTATGCTCATATATCCATTATTACTCATCTCAAAAAGACAGAGTTAAATTATAATAATTTCAATCTATGTTCCTTAGGGCATTACGTATTTGCAGTACAGAGTTTACTGATGATGAGTTTGAGAAGATATATTCCATCGGATCTAAGTTAAAGTACCCTAGATGTTTCATTGATAAATCCTATAAGTTAGCAAAGAAATCATTTTATAGAGCTGAGCCCAAACTTCCCATTGACACCAAGAATCTTTTAGTTCTCCCTTTTAATAATCATTTTACTTTACTTCTCATATTGCTTAAATCCTTTCATGCAAATGTTGCCTTCAGCAACAATATTACTATAAAGAATATCTTAATCAGGTATTCACCAGAAATTCTCCTGGATGCATCTATAAATTGCCATGTAGAAATTGTGATGTTTTATGTTGAGCAGGCTGGTAAGGATGTTTCTGTTAGACTTAAGAAACATAAATATAGTATAAGAACGGGACAAGAATCAAATGCCTTGTTTAATCACGTTAAAAACTATGATTGTATAGACTGGAGTAAGGCCATCTCAGTTATCAACTCTAACTCTATTACCACGAGAAATATCACTGAATCTTCTATTATCAAATACACGAAGAATTATAATCTTAATATTAGTGATGGTCTATACAAATTAGATAACTTTATTGTTGATAAGATTTGTAAAATGATAAGTTTATGAACGCTCGTCGTCTGTCTTGGACAATCGCATGTTTACCAAATGGCGTCGTAACTTCGTCTCTTCGATGTATATCAAATGACTGTTATATTTCTCTCTTGTGTCTCCCCTGATGCTGTGATTATTACACGAAAGTGCACTAGGGAACTCATCGTGTTTGATTTTCCCCGTGGTCGCAGAGGAATATCTTGATCACGCGCAAAATTGTGATCCCTTCCAACATGGATTCCACATGGCTCTTCTATTACTTCTCTACAAGCTGTCCTGGACTTTCTCCTTTCGTTACTGCTTTCTCCAATTCGTTAACAAAGGCCCATCAACTGAAGTTACGATTTGGATTTCTTAGATAATGCCTTGATGAACAAGTGATACCAAGATCTGCCCTACCTTAACGATTGTTGCAGCTGTCTGGTTGACCATTCGACCAATTTCAAAACATCGTTTTAAAGAAACACACTGAATTAAAGAAGCCTGAAATGGAGCAGGCTTTTCGCATTACAAGATAGAAGAAACGTGCTTTTCAAATGGCAATACCGACATACTGGAAGAACCGGATGTTGGACTATTGCTATAATAGATTAAGGAATGAACGCAATAGGCTACAAATAACACCAAACTGTAAGTTGGACCATCTTATTAAAAACAGCGACTGGACTAAGATCAAAAACCCTTCTTTTGTGATAAACCTATGTAATAAACAACTAGATAAGGATTCCTTGTGTGTATTAGGCTTTGGATTAAGTCTTGTGTGCTCTAACAGGAAAGCTAGCTGTGTTGATGTCACAAAGTCTTTTTGTATTTTCGAGAAATACAGTAATCTAAGTAATGATGAAATTAATATCTGTAAGGGTTTAGTGTATGCCAGTGTGTCAAAACCAGTGGAACTTAATTACCCTAAAAGATTTATAAGAGCTACTATCACCTTAAAAAAAGACAAGGATATACATATTACTAAAGCAAATAAGGCTAACAGTGTGATGATTTTAGACAAAATTAACTATTTATCAAAAATGAATGATCTAAATGATAACACAACATATTCTAAACTCAGTAAAAATCCCTTAGAAGCTGTTAATTCCCATTTCAATAAAGAAATGAAGTTGTTGTTGAAAGGTAATGGTTCTCTTATCAAAAGTTTGTCGTCTTTGTCCCCTTCATTGTCATATATGTATGAACTTATCAAAACACATACACAGGATTTTCCAGCAAGACCTATAGTGAGTTCAGTAGGCTCCATCACGTATAAACTGTCAAAATGGTTAGTTTCTTTATCAAGCCCTTCAGTGGGTAAGGTATCAAATTCTAGTATCATGAACAATGTAGATTTAGTCAACAAGCTAAACAATATCAATATTAATTTTGATTTCAAACTAGTTAGCTTCGATGGCTCCTCACTTTTCACAAAAGTTCAGTTGATAGCTTTTTATAATATCAATTTGATGTCTTGGATGATATTCATTTACCTGTTTCAAAGTGTGTTTTCATTTAACTGATAAAACTGTGTATAAAAGACTGTGTATTTCAATTAAATGGAGATTATTATGCTCAAAAATTTGGTATGGCAATGGGTAACCCTCTTTCACCTGTACTAAGTAATCTTACATGGGATTTTTTGAAACAAAATTACTAAAGGATATCTTACCTTCTAATGCAATTTGGTTTAGGTATGTAGATATTGTTCTTTGCGTTTGGCCAACAAATAAAAATTTACAAATATTTCTCCCCTTACTTAACAATTTAGTACCTTCCATCAAATTTACTGTAGAAAATGAAAATAATGGTATGTTACCATTTTTAGATTGCATGATCCATAGGCAAGGAAACAAGTTTAATTTTAGCATATACAGAAAATCTACCACTGCATGCTCATATATCCATTATTACTCATCTCAACATGACAAAGTTAAATATTATCATCATTTCAATCTATGTTCCTTAGGGCATTACGTATTTGCTGTCCAGAGATTATTGATGACGAGTTTGAGAAGATATATTCTATTGGATCTAAGTTAAAGTACCCTAGATCTTTCACTGATAAATCCCTTAAGTTAGCAAAGAAATCATTTTATAGTGTTGAGCCCAAACCTCCCATCGACACCAAGAATCTTTTAGTTCTCCCTTTTAATAATAATTTCACTTTGCTTCCCATGTTGCTTAAATCCTTTAATGTAAATGTTGCCTTTAGCAACAATAATACTATAAAGAATATCTTAATCAGGAATTCCCCAGAAAATTCTCCTGGAAACTGTGATAAGTTTTATGTTGGGCAGACTGGAAAAGATCTTTCTGTTAGACTTAAGAAACATGAATATAGTATAAGAACGGGACAAGAATCAAATGCATCGTCTAATCACGTTAAAAACTATGATCATTGTATTGACTGGAGAAATGCCATCTCAGCTAGTAACTCTAACTCTATTACCACGAGAAATATCATTGAAATTTTTATTATCAAATACACAGAGAAATATAATCTTAATATTAGTGATGGTCTATACAGATTAGATAACTTTACAATTGCTAAAATTTGTAAAATGATAAGTTTATGAACGCTTGTTTTCTGTCTTGGACAATCGCATGTTTACCAAATGGCGTCCTTGCTTCGTCTCTTCGATGTATATGAACTGACTGTTATATTTCTCTCTTGTGTCTCCCCTAATGATGTGATTATTACACGAAAGTACACTTGGGCACTTATCGTGTTTAATCTTCCCCGTGGACTCATAGGAATAACTTGATCACGCGCAAAATTGTGATCCTTTCCAACATATATATACATATATGGAGGGGGTCTCTGGGGCTTGGATGTGGAGAGGGAGCTGTGGTTACGGTGCATTGCACATGACAGCTTGAGACTGAATGTGAACGAATGTGGCCTTGTAGGAGGAGGAGGAGGAGGAGGAGGAGGAGGAGGAATGCTATTTCATGTGTGGCAGGGTCTTCACGGGAACGGATGAAGGCAGCAAGTATGGATATGTATGTACATGTGTATGTATATATGAAATGTATATGTATGTGCGTGTGTGGGCGTTTATGTATATACATGTGTGGGCGTTTATGTATATACATTTGTATGTGGGTAGGTTGGGCAATCCCTCGACTGTTATCTTGCGCTACCTAGCTAACGAGGGAGACGGCGGTTACGTATAATAAATAAACAAAATACATATATATGTATATATATATATATATATATATATATATATATATATATATATATATATATATATATATATATATATATATATATATATATATATATATATACAGGCGTTTATGTATATATACGTATATATGTGTCTGTTTCAATATATCTAAATATATATATATATATATATATTGGGGAAGAGCAGTGTGGTTTCAGAAGTGGTAGAGGATGTGTGGATCAGGTGTTTGCTTTGAAGAATGTATGTGAGAAATACTTAGAAAAGCAAATGGATTTGTATGTAGCATTTATGGATCTGGAGAAGGCATATGATAGAGTTGATAGAGATGCTTTGTGGAAGGTATTAAGAATATATGGTGTGGGAGGAAAGTTGTTAGAAGCAGTGAAAAGTTTTTATCAAGGATGTAAGGCATGTGTACGTGTAGGAAGAGAGGAAAGTGATTGGTTCTCAGTGAATGTAGGTTTGCGGCAGGGGTGTGTGATGTCTCCATGGTTGTTTAATTTGTTTATGGATGGGGTTGTTAGGGAGGTAAATGCAAGAGTTTTGGAAAGAGGGGCAAGTATGAAGTCTGTTGGGGATGAGAGAGCTTGGGAAGTGAGTCAGTTGTTGTTCGCTGATGATACAGCGCTGGTGGCTGATTCATGTGAGAAACTGCAGAAGCTGGTGACTGAGTTTGGTAAAGTGTGTGGAAGAAGAAAGTTAAGAGTAAATGTGAATAAGAGCAAGGTTATTAGGTACAGTAGGGTTGAGGGTCAAGTCAATTGGGAGGTGAGTTTGAATGGAGAAAAACTGGAGGAAGTGAAGTGTTTTAGATATCTGGGAGTGGATCTGGCAGCGGATGGAACCATGGAAGCGGAAGTGGATCATAGGGTGGGGGAGGGGGCGAAAATTCTGGGGGCCTTGAAGAATGTGTGGAAGTCGAGAACATTATCTCGGAAAGCAAAAATGGGTATGTTTGAAGGAATAGTGGTTCCAACAATGTTGTATGGTTGCGAGGCGTGGGCTATGGATAGAGTTGTGCGCAGGAGGATGGATGTGCTGGAAATGAGATGTTTGAGGACAATGTGTGGTGTGAGGTGGTTTGATCGAGTGAGTAACGTAAGGGTAAGAGAGATGTGTGGAAATAAAAAGAGCGTGGTTGAGAGAGCAGAAGAGGGTGTTTTGAAGTGGTTTGGGCACATGGAGAGAATGAGTGAGGAAAGATTGACCAAGAGGATATATGTGTCGGAGGTGGAGGGAACGAGGAGAAGAGGGAGACCAAATTGGAGGTGGAAAGATGGAGTGAAAAAGATTTTGCGTGATCGGGGCCTGAACATGCAGGAGGGTGAAAGGAGGGCAAGGAATAGAGTGAACTGGAGCGATGTGGTATACCGGGGTTGACGTGCTGTCAGTGGATTGAATCAAGGCATGTGAAGCGTCTGGGGTAAACCATGGAAAGCTGTGTAGGTATGTATATTTGCGTGTGTGGACGTATGTATATACATGTGTATGGGGGGGTTGGGCCATTTCTTTCGTCTGTTTCCTTGCGCTACCTCGCAAACGCGGGAGACAGCGACAAAGTATAATAATAATAATAATAAATATATATATATATATATATATATATATATATATATATATATATATATATATATATATATATATTTATTTATTTATTTATTTATTTTGCTTTGTCGCTGTCTCCCGCGTTTGCGAGGTAGCGCAAGGAAACAGACGAAAGAAATGGCCCAACCCACCTCCATACACATGTATATACATACACGTCCACACACGCAAATATACATACCTATACATCTCAATGTACACATATATATATATATATATACACACACGGACACATACATATATACCCATGCACACAATTCACACTGTATGCCTTTATTCATTCCCATCGCCACCTCGCCACACATGGAATACCATCCCCCTCCCCCCCTCATGTGTGCGAGGTAGCGCTAGGAAAAGACAACAAAGGCACCATTCGTTCACATTCAGTCTCTAGCTGTCATGCAATAATGCCCGAAACCACAGCTCCCTTTCCACATCCAGGCCCCACACAACTTTCCATGGTTTACCCCAGACGCTTCACATGCCCTGATTCAATCCACTGACAGCACGTCAACCCCGGTATACCACATCGATCCAATTCACTCTATCCCTTACACGCCTTTCACCCTCCTGCATGTTCAGGCCCCGATCACTCAAAATCTTTTTCACTCCATCTTTCCACCTCCAATTTGGTCTCCCACTTCTCCTCGTTCCCTCCACCTCCGACGTATATATCCTCTTGGTCAATCTTTCCTCACTCATTCTCTCCATGTGCCCAAACCATTTCAAAACACCCTCTTCCGCTCTCTCAACCACGGTCTTTTTATTTCCACACATCTCTCTTACCCGTACATTACTTACTCGATCAAACCACCTCACACCACACATTGTCCTCAAACATCTCATTTCCAGCACATCCACCCTCCTGCGCACAACTCTATCCATAGCCTACGCCTCGGAACCATACAACATTGTTGGAAGCACTATTCCTTCAAACATACCCATTTTTGCTTTCCAAGATAACGTTCTGGACTTCCACACATTTTTCAGTGCTCCCAGAACTTTCGCCCCCTCCCCCATCCTATGATTCACTTCCGCTTCCATGGTTCCATCCGCTCCCAGATATCTAAAATACTTCACTTCCTCCAGTTTTTCTCCATTCAAACTTACTTCCTAACTGACTTGTCCCTTACCCCTACTGTACCTAATAACCTTGCTCTTATTCACATTTACTCCTAACTTTCTTTTTTCACACACTTTACCAAACTCAGTTACCAGCATCTGCACTTTCTCACCCGAATCAGCCACCAGCGTTGTATCATCAGCAAACAACAACTGACTCACTTTCCATGCTCTCTAATCCACAACAGACTGCTTACTTGCCCCTCTTTCCAAGTATCTTGCATTCACCTCCCTAACACCCCCAACCATAAACAAATTGAACAACCATGGAGACTTCATGCACTCCTGCCGCAAACCAACATTCACTGAGAACTAATCACTTTCCTCTCTTCCTACACGTACACATGCCTTACATCCTCGATAAAAACTTTTCACTGCTTCAAACAACTTACCTCCCACACCATATATTCTTAATACCTTCCACAGAGCATCTCTATCAACTCTATTATATGCCTTCTCCAGATCCATAAATGCTACATACAAGTCCATTTACTTTTCTAAGTATTTCTCACATACATTTTTCAAAGCAAGCACCTGATACACACATCCTCTACCACTTCTGAAACCACACTGCTCTTCCCCAATCTGATGCTTTGTACATGCCTTCACCCTCTCAATCAATACCCTCCCATATAATTTCCCAGGAATACTCAACAAACTTATACCTTTTTAATTTGAGCACTCACCCTTATCCCCTTTGCCTTTGTACAATGGCACTATGCAAGCATTCCGCCAGTCCTCAGGCACTTCACCATGAGTCATACATACATTAAATAATGTCACCAACCAATCAACAATACAGTCACCCCCTTTTTTAACAAATTCCACTGCAATACCATCCAAACCCGCTGCCTTGCCGGCTTTCATTTTCCGCAAAGCTTTTACTACCTCTTCTCTGCTTACCAAATCATTCTTCCTGGCCCTCTCACTCTGCACACCACCTCTACCTAAACACCTTATATCTGCCACTATATCATCAAACACATTAAACAAACCTTCAAAATACTAACTCAATATCCTTCTAACATCAACTTGTTATCACCTCCCATTAGCCCCCTTCACTGATGTTCCCGTTTGTTCCCTTGTCTTAAGCACTTTATTTACCTCCTTCCAAAACATCTTTTTATTCCTCCTAAAATTTAACGAAACTCTCTCACCCCAACTCTCATTTGCCCTCTTTTTGGCTTCTTGCACCTTTCTCTTGACCTCCTGCCTCTTTCTTTTATACATCTTCCAGTCGTCTGCATTATTTCCCTGCAAAAATCGTCCAAATGCCTCTCTTCTCTTTCACATATAATCTTACTTCTTCATCCCACCACTCACTACCCTTTCTAATCTGCCCACCTCCCACGCTTCTCATGCCATAAGATTCCTTTGCAAAGGCCATCACTGCTTCCCTAAATACATCCCATTCCTCCCCCAATCCCCTTACGTCCTTTGTTCTCACCTTTTTCCATATATATATATATATATATATATATATATATATATATATATATATATATATATATATATATATATATTCTGTGCCTGAGGATTGGCGGAATGCGTGCATAGTGCCATTGTACAAAGGCAAAGGGGATAAGAGTGAGTGCTCAAATTACAGAGGTATAAGTTTGTTGAGTATTCCTGGCAAATTATATGGGAGGGTATTGATTGAGAGGGTGAAGGCATGTACAGAGCATCAGATTGGGGAAGAGCAGTGTTGTTTCAGAAGTGGTAGAGGATGTGTGGATCAGGTGTTTGCTTTGAAGAATGTATGTGAGAAATACTTAGAAAAGCAAATGTATTTGTATGTAGCATTTATGGATCTGGAGAAGGCATATGATAGAGTTGATAGAAATGCTCTGTGGAAGGTATTTAGAATATATGGTGTGGGAGGCAAGTTGTTAGAAGCAGTGAAAAGTTTTTATCGAGGATGTAAGGTGTAAGGCATGTGTACGTGTAGGAAGAG
This sequence comes from Panulirus ornatus, assembly GCF_036320965.1. Classification (NCBI taxonomy): domain Eukaryota; kingdom Metazoa; phylum Arthropoda; class Malacostraca; order Decapoda; family Palinuridae; genus Panulirus; species Panulirus ornatus. The sequence goes on along the minus strand of NC_092261.1, from coordinate 19,524,640 downwards.
AGGAAAGTGATTGGTTCTCAGTGAATGTAGGTTTGCGGCAGGGGTGTGTGATGTCTCCATGGTTGTTTAATTTGTTTATGGATGGGGTTGTTAGGGAGGTAAATGCAAGAGTTTTGGAAAGAGGGGCAAGTATGAAGTCTGTTGGGGATGAGAGAGCTTGGGAAGTGAGTCAGTTGTTGTTCGCTGATGATACAGCGCTGGTGGCTGATTCATGTGAGAAACTACAGAAGCTGGTGACTGAGTTTGGTAAAGTGTGTGGAAGAAGAAAGTTAAGAGTAAATGTGAATAAGAGCAAGGTTATTAGGTACAGTAGGGTTGAGGGTCAAGTCAATTGGGAGGTGAGTTTGAATGGAGAAAAACTGGAGGAAGTGAAGTGTTTTAGATATCTGGGAGTGGATCTGGCAGCAGATGGAACCATGGAAGCGGAAGTGGATCATAGGGTGGGGGAGGGGGCGAAAATTCTGGGGGCCTTGAAGAATGTGTGGAAGTCGAGAACATTATCTCGGAAAGCAAAAATGGGTATGTTTGAAGGAATAGTGGTTCCAACAATGTTGTATGGTTGTGAGGCGTGGGCTATGGATAGAGTTGTGCGCAGGAGGATGGATGTGCTGGAAATGAGATGTTTGAGGACAATGTGTGGTGTGAGGTGGTTTGATCGAGTGAGTAACGTAAGGGTAAGAGAGATGTGTGGAAATAAAAAGAGCGTGGTTGAGAGAGCAGAAGAGGGTGTTTTGAAGTGGTTTGGGCACATGGAGAGAATGAGTGAGGAAAGATTGACCAAGAGGATATATGTGTCGGAGGTGGAGGGAACGAGGAGAAGAGGGAGACCAAACTGGAGGTGAAAAGATGGAGTGAAGAAGATTTTGTGTGATCGGGGCCTGAACATGCAGGAGGGTGAAAGGAGGGCAAGGAATAGAGTGAATTGGAGCGATGTGGTATACCGGGGTTGACGTGCTGTCAGTGGATTGAATCAAGGCATGTGAAGCGTCTGGGGTAAACCATGGAAAGTTGTGTAGGTATGTATATTTGCGTGTGTGGACGTATGTATATACATGTGTATGGGGGGGGGGGTTGGGCCATTTCTTTCGTCTGTTTCCTTGCGCTACCTCGCAAACACGGGAGACAGCGACAAAGTATAAAAAAAAAAAATATATATATATATTCTATTCTGTTCATTAAATGTCAACTTAACATCCTCTTCAGCAACATTTTATAAATATTTCTATATAATCCTTTACATCTTTCGTTTGGTTTCTTGCCCTGTTTATAATACCGTCCTTTATCTTCCCTCTGTTAAATCAATTATCTCCTTTTCTTATGCTTCTTCGTTATCATCGGTTTCGTTACCTTCGTTTGCTTAAACTACGGGCCGCTTTTAGCCGTTGAACCCTGTACCTGTGACCCTTAGGGCTATTCTCCTCTAGAGCATTTCCCATTTCTGCTTTTTTGTCTGGGCCTACGATGGGTGTGATGGGCGACTCTTTCCATTTGTTGTAGGATGAGTGTAGTGCCTTTGAAAACTTTTTATATCCGCCTCAGATTCCTATTTAATGTTTCCAAATGCAATAAGATGATGTGCGTCAGCAGTACATAGCCAGCAGTACATACAGTCTGCCGGTAAAGCACTCCCGACTTCTTTTTTTATCGTGATATGTTTATGTTCACACAGCTGATAGGAGAGTTTTCTTACAAGATAAACATACAATATACTGTTGACTGTTTAGGGCGTTCTTGCATTTACATAATTCTCTGTCACTACTATCATTATTATCATTATTATTATTATCATTATTATTATTATTATTATTATTATTATTATTATTATTATTACTATTATTATTATCATTATCATTATTATTACTATTATTATCAATCAATATCATTAATTTTTATTATCATTATCGTTATTATTATTACTATTATCATCATTATCATTATCAATATTTTGATTACCATTATCAATATCTTTATTGCGCTTCATATGTACCAATTTCTATTCTGTACATTAACTGTCAACTTAACGCTCTCCTCTTCAGCAACATTTTAAATCTATACATATTTTCCTTCTAGCCTTCCGTTTGGTTTCTCACCCTCCTTCTAACGAAAAAGTCTCCTCCTTTATATTCTCTCTTAGCAAATCAATTATCTCTCTTTCATTTGTTCCTTCGCTAGCATTGGTTTCGTTCCCCTCGTTTGTTTAAACTCCAGGCCACTGTGAGCCGTTGAGCCCTGTCCTTGTTACCCACAGGGAGTTGCTCACTTCGAATTTTGCTCTCTCTCTCTGAGTTCATTTTACATTTCTTCATATACTAGTTATCAAAACCATTCATCATAACTGTTTTCATGACGCCTTCTCGTTTATATCACCGACAAATACTTGTTGCGTGTTGTTCCTGTGTAGCAGGCATTCAGGTTATTGGATCGTCTGCGGAAGTGTTGTCAAAGGATATTCTTTTTCACTCTACACGTTTCACTAGAAACAGTGGACGATATATCAGTCCATACATTTTCATTTACTTTTCTCTCGTTTCACTCCAGAAGACCCAGAAATAATGAAAATCATCTCCCGGTCAGGTCACTGGACTGGCACTCACTGT
>NC_092261.1:19434543-19514543 GCF_036320965.1 Panulirus ornatus | reverse complement strand
TATATCTCTCTTTTTAAACCAGGTATTCCCAATCACCAGTCCTTTTTCAGCACACAAATCTACAAGCTCTTCACCCTTTCCATCTACAACACTAAACACCCCATGTACACCAATTATTCCCTCAACTGCCACATTACTCACCTTTGCATTCAAATCACCCATCACTATAATCCGATCTCGTGCATCAAAACTGCTAACACTCTCACTCAGCTGCTCCCAAAACACTTGCCTCTCATGATCTTTCTTCTCATGCCCAGGTGCATAGGCAACATTAATAACCCATCTCTCTCTATCCACTTTCAGTTATACCCATATCAATCTAGAGTTTACTTTCTTACACTCTATAACATACCCCAACTCCTGTTTCAGGAGTAGTGCTACTCCTAAATTTGCTCTTGTCCTCTCACCATCTCCTGAACTTTACTCCCAAACCACTCTTACCCTTTACCCTTGAGCTTCGTTTCACTCAGAGGCAAGACATCCTGGTTCTTTTCTTCAAACATATTACCTATCTCTCCTTTTTTCTCATCTTGGTTACATCCAAACACATTTAGACACCTAACTTTGAACCTTCGAGGAGAATAAGCACTCCCCGCGTGACTCCTTCTTCTGTTTCCTCAACTGAACACATCTGTCTAATATCTATCCTGATATCTTACTTCTCTCTGAGACACATTTGTCCAATAATGTTCTCACTGGTCCCTTTTCAATATAACCTTCACTTACGGTGTTTGTGCTTATTTCAACATAAACACACCTGTACACCTGTTGCACGCCTCAATGACCTTGAGTATCCAAACTTTGACATTATATGTCTCAAAGTAGGTCTTACCACTAACACGCTTATCCTGTCTTGCCTATTGCACTACTAATTCTACAAATTTCATATGTCCTTTTTCAACTATGTAAACTTCTGCCATGAGACTGTGCCATCCTCTCATCCGCAAGCCGAGATTCTCTACCGCGAGGATTTCAACATTCACCGTAGGGAGTAGTTGAATTCCTCCCATATGGATGGTGGAGGGATTGAAGCCCTCACAGTCTCCATTCTCAATGATTCACAGCAAATTATCTCTCATCCTACCCATATACCTGACCGCTGTGACCACTCTCCTAATATTCTGGATTTTTTTTCATCTCTAGCCCATCTCGCTGTAAATACACAATCTCGCCCCTAATTGGTTCCTCTAATATCAAAAATAAATTTACTCTAACGGTACCTCCACCTCCAGCAGCCTCTTCTAAGCGTAAGTACTGGCACCTGAACAAGGCTTACTGGAATAACTTATATAACTTCTTTCCTGACTTTCCTTGGGTAAATTACTGTCTCTTATGTGGTGATGCTTCTGTCTCCGCCAAACGCATAGCAGAGGTTATTCTTGCGGAAATGGAAGCAATTATCCCCTCTTCCTCCAAGACTACATTTTCATCTAATCCATGGTTCAACCTTTCTTGTTCTGAGGTCATTCAGACAAGGATTAGGCATATCGGGCTTGGACAAACTCTCCTTCCTCAGGCTCCCATTCAGCTTTTATCATTGCCCGTTGGCTGCAAGCACATTATCCGCGAGGCGAAGCGTTCCTTTATTCAAAAGGAGTGCGATAACCCCCCTAGTCATCCACTGATAGGTATTTCTGGTCTTTAGCTAATGCCTTCTCTAACAGCTTCTGTCTCTCTACCTTTCCCTCACTTTTTCGTTCTAACTGTACTATAGATATCTCTCCCATTGACAAAGCAACTCTGGTCCTCCACTTTGGATAACTCTAACATTCCTTCATCCTCTGATGCTCCTCTTACTAATGCTACGCCACTTCCCGTAATTTCTTTTCGGACTGTTTGAAAAGCGCTTCTTTCTCTGGACACGAGCAAGGCTTATGGACCTGATAGCATCCATCTCCGTGTACTAAAAGAGTGTGCCTCTGAACTTGCACCTATGATTGCTCGTCTGTTCTGTTTCTGTCTAAAAACCAAAACTTTTCTTCTCCTTGGAAACATGCTTTTAAACATCCCATCACTACGAAGGATCGCCATTCTGACCCCTTAACTATCGTCCTATTGCTTTGATGTCTACTATTTCCAATTACTTTTAATTCCCCCTCAACTCCCATATCCTTAAACACCTCGAAAATCACAGTCTTCTCTCTAACCACCAGTATGGCTTCCGTAATGAGAGATCCACCGGTGATATTCTTTCCTATCTTACTCATGTTTGGGCATCATCCCTGAAAGATTTTGGAGAGTCATGTGTAGTTGCCCTTGACATATCTAAGGCTTCTGACAGGGTTTGGGATCGGAATCTCATCTCTAAGCTCCCTTCCTTTGGCTTCCCTCCCTCACTTTGCTCCTTCATATCTAGCATCCTCTCCGGTTGATCCATCTCTCTGGTTGTTGATGGATCAGCCTCCACCCTTTTCTCCATCAACAGCAATGTCCCTCAGGGTTCTGTCCTGTCACCTACACTTTTTCTCCTTTTTTTTCAACGACTTTCTCTCCTCCATAAATAATCCAATGCACTCATACGCTGACGACTTAACACTGCATTCATCCATAACCTTCAATTCTGTACCCTTTTCTTTCACTTAATCTGCATCTCGTCTTGACACAGCTTCCTCCATAAACTCAGATTTGGATAGGATATCTCAGTGGGGTATACGAAATCTTGATAAGTTTAATACCTCCAAGACCTAATTTCTACCCCTCTCTCCATTGAAAACTCCTCACAACTCTCGTCTCTCCTTTCACGGTTTTGTAATTCCACTTATTGACTCAATGAACATACTTGATACTACTGTAACATCCACTCTTTCTTGGAAACCCCACATTACGAGAATAGTCAAGTTTGCCTTTAAGAAACTGGGTGTCCTGTTTAGATGTCGAAACTTTCCTTGTGAATAGTTGCCCTTGTATGAAGTAATGCTCTTACATTTGCGGTCCGATTTATAAACTGTCCCAGGCTAACTTTTAAACTTGAATCCATACCCTTCGCCACAATATTAGTTCACTTTCCTTCTTTTACACGGTATTACTTTCGTTTTTGTTCCCAGGAGCTGGCTGCTTGTGTGAACCCACCCACCACTAGCTAGACCACGCAATACTCTGCAAGCTGCTACGTCACATTATTGTGTGGCCATCGGCAAGTCAAGCGTGGGCTGTTTTGATACCAACTTTTTTCCCTTGACGTCGAAGCTTTGGAACTCTCTACCATTTCATGTCTTTCTCAATATTTATGATTAGGCCCTTTTCAAAAGACAGGTCTTCACTTTTTCAAAAATTCGTAAATACTTTCTCTTGTCTTTTCTATTTCTGCTTCATAATTCTCTATATATTTCAATTAAGGCCCGACCTTGATGTGGACTCTTGTCGTGACTGGAGTCTTCAACATAAAAAAGAATAGTACTGATGATTATATCATGAAAGAAAACAAACGGGTTTGTCAAACATATCTATTTCGCCGAAAATCATGTTGAAAATCGTTTATCAAGTGGCTGTCTTCTATATAGTTTAAAATACTGACTCTAACAATAGTTTCCATGACATTTCGAATTGGAAGTTAATTTTCGGGCAGTGGCGTTTTACCTTTTTTGAATATCAAACTTCCATTCATTAAAAATTTTCCCGCAGTAAGTTTCATAATGAAAAGAGCACTCAAGGGCTTAACTACCTAGTTTTTCCGCCTCTCAAATCGTCTTCGAATAAAACTAATCATGGTCTGTCGTTCTGTTCATTCTTATTCCGTTTATTGCTGATGATATGTCCTCGGTCTTTATGTTGTTTTGCTTCAGAACGTTTCCCTCTATCAATGAAACTAGATTCGGGACATGAGTTGTGTCTGCGAAACTTAATTACAGGTGCAAAAAGGTCATTTAAGATTTTTTTCCATGGCCTCGTTGTCTTTAACCAAGTCACAGTTTTCCGTATATCAACAGACCAATTGACTGGTAATGACTCTCTTGCTTGTAAAATATGTAAGATTCCCTAAGTTTCTTATGCTATTTTTAGCAATATACGTTTTATATTGATGTTTACTGCATCGTATAAGTCTCTGTTTCTCTTCGCAGAATTCTGTGACTTAAACATATTGGTCAATGGTCTCCTTGAGTTTCTTATGAGCTACTTTCTTAGACAAGACGTACTGTGAGATTATGAGCTACTTTCTCAGACAAGATGTACTTCTTTATTTCACTGTTCCACCACCTTGGCTTCGTTTCAGAAATAAACCCTCTCCTATGTACTAACTCTTATGTTCCCTCCACAGTTTTGAAAGTTTTACTGAAGGTTTCCTAAGCTCCCTTCATGTCGTTTTCATTGACCGTATCATCCAGATTTGCCTGTTAAGAGGAATGCGTAGATCACTAAAATTTCCAAAATTAAAATAGGAAATGTTTTCGCGATTGTCATATCAACCACCATTACATGTAGAGTTGAAAGTGACCTCAAAACTCATTTGTCCATGATCTTTTTGTATCAAAATTTTCTCCAGCTTCAACATTATCAAAGAGATATTCATTTATAACTAGACTCTTCAACTGGAGCTACTAGAGCCACTAGTAGCTCCACTAAAGATTCTAATTACAAATAAGCATCTCGTTGATAATGCTGAAAAAAAGCATGACGAAATAACGATACTTTACGAAGATAAGTTATCCCACAAAGACCAGTCTCCTATAATTCTATCATCACCTTGGTATATGCCCCAGCAAAATACGCTCTCATTTGAGGCCTCATCATTACATGCGATTTTCTGTGTTTCCTTCTTGTTTCATGTTATTACCTCGCGCTCTGTTACGTAGCGCATAATACCACACTTGGCGTGGAGCGGGGCGTGGCCCTCCAGTAAAGGTGCTACACGTTTCACTAGCGCGTTGTCCCTCTACGCATCCTCATTACTTAGCCTCCTTAGCTTCTGCTTTGCTATCTACAGCATTTCCGTCCCGTGTGTATCCTTTAATGCGCAATGGTCCACGGTCTGTATCATCCTGACGCCAGTGCCTCCCATTCTGCCAATGATATATGCTGATACCTTACAGTGATCTACCGAGAGCCACACACAAAAAAAAGGTTCCTCTGAAAAATACACATTACATATCAATATCACAGCAGTATGACAGCGTAGTCTTCATGTGAGGCATGTGACAATGGTCGTTAATTTGGTATAATTCAGGTAACAGATGACCCATTTAGGTCAATCCATACTAGAGACTGGCTGGGGGAGAGAAGGACAGAGGTCGATAAGAATACTGAATTGAATTTCGAGCTGAGCGCACCAGACGGGGGTGACCTATGTGCTACATTTGATAAACTTATCTACCAATGATTGGAATGGATGGGGTTTTGTTAAACCAGGACGTTTGTCTTACCTTAATGATAATGATAATGAAATGCGGATGATAATTCTCCCTACGGACAGCTAGGCCACGACTGAATTATACACGAGAGAAGAGGAGCGTAGCATACCAAGTCCTGCCCCCGCCATAGTACCCGTCACTGACTCATAATAAATCAATATGTTTCCTCGTGAGGTACACTCGGCAACCTCTGAACAAGCTAAGCCGACCTCACTCATCCTTAGATATGACAGTATACTTCCACATCTGACAGGTTTCATGATCTACATACCGGTTAAGAACAATAAGGGTCTACAACCAGCCTGTGGACTTGGGACACATGGGCAGCTTGCATCTGAATTCAAGAACATGCTCACAAATTACATTCTTTCTTCTTTTTTTTTTTCTTTTAAACTATTTGCCATTTCCCGCGTTAGCGAGGTAGCGCAGAGGACTGGGCCTTTTTTGGAATATCCTCACCTGGCCCCCTCTGTTCCTTCTTTTGGAAAATTAAAAAAAAAAAACGAGAGGGGAGGATTTCCAGCCCCCCGCTCCCTCCCCTTTTAGTCGCCTTCTACGACACGCAGGGAATACGTGGGAAGTATTCTTAATCCCCTATCCCCTATCCTACATTCTTTCTATACTCACCTATTCCTACGCCACCTAGTCTTCCTCCTTCTCCACTGCACAACATGTGTTAATAAATAAAGTAAAGGAATAGGCATACAGCATCACACTTCGTCTCGCTAACATTACCTATCAAAATCCACTCCGCTTTCATTTCTGCTCGGAATCACTGCGAAGTTATTCTTCTTAAAGTGAAGCACACCTTATGAAAAGAATGTGTGCTGAATTGACTCCTTCTAACGATAAATCTTTTTGATTTTTCACCAAACACATCTCCAATAACTTCTGTTTTTCAGCCTTTCTCCTGCCTGCTGATTTGACTTCTTCCAATAAATCTTTCTATCCTTCACCAAAAACGTCTTCAGTGACTTCTGCTCTTCAACCTATCTACTTCTCTATCTATATCTAAGTATCGTTACCTCATTTTCCTTTGACTGACTTTTGGATGATTCAGCTTCTAATCCTATACCACTATCTCCTGCCACTGAACATGATCCATCTCCTACAATCTCGTTGCTCCTAATTCCAGATGGACAAAGCGTAAGATCCACATGGTATACCCCCATACCTCCGATCCTTGAGCGCCTAATTCGCCCTTGTCTAAAAATCCAGCCTTTTCCTTCCATTTAGAGGCAGGCCTCATCTCTAAGAAAGGAGACTGCTCTAACACCTCTAACTATCGCTTCATTTTCCTCACCTCTGCTGTCTCATACGTATGTCTTAGTAACTATCCTAAACTCTCACTTTGTTAGACACTTAGGATCCCGTTCCCTTCTTTCTGATCATTATGAATTTCAGAGTGCTAGGTCTACTGCTGACCTTCTTTCCAGGTTCTCCTCTACCTGGGTTTTGGTGAAACAACTGTGATAGCCTTCAACATCTTCAAAGCATCTGACAGGATATGGTATAAGTCTTTCCTTTCGAAACTCCTTTTCTTTGGCTTTTTTGATTTTGTCTGTTCCCTAATGCAGTTTACTCGCTGGCCCTTCCATTACAGTCGTCGTTTATGAAGCGACTTCCCCTTCTCAACCTATCGACAGTGGTCTTCCCCAAGGTTCTGTCCTGTCCTATCACCTACTCCTTTACTTCTCTTTGTAAGCGGTCTTCTCTCTTCTGCTTCTAACTCTTCTCACTCTTCTGCTGATGATTCCACTCAACATATGTACTTCAGTTCACTTTCCCCTCTCCTCTTCCTTCTAACGCTCGCTCTCTACCTCGCATTGGACATATCTTCTCTCAATTCAAATTCAGAAAGGGGAAGCGGTAACCTAGTTAAAGTGCTAAAACGAATCTGTCCCTAAATCCCTATCAAAGAGTCATTCGTTTAATTGTTCAATTTCAAAATACCACAATTCAGCCCTAGAAGAGCACAGACATTTTGGGCATAACAACTCCGCTCTATGCTAGAAACCCCGTACAGTCGCCTTCACAAAGTCTGCTTCCCAAAATCTGTTAATTTGGCACCGTAGTTATTTCTCCTGTGACCAGCTACTTCATATTTACAAAGATTCATTCGTCCTGGTGAGGACCACTACTGGCGCACGTAGGATGGCTTTTCCAACGTTACACCTCCGTGGTGTAACGGTCAGCATTCCTGACTGTAACCCATTCAAGGGCCGCCCAGGATCAAATGCATAAGTTCGAATCCTGGTCGCGAAAACCGATCTACAGTAAACCCAGCTGTTCCTCTCTCTCTCTCTCTCTCTCTCTCTCTCTCTCTCTCTCTCTCTCTCTCCCACCTGGGATTGGTCGATACAATGGGTACCTATTTTAGGCTAGGGTTTATATGTGTTCAGCTTCGATAAGATGGCCTTGATTAAGACATTCAGTTGCCCGTACCGTCTCAGCTAACGTAATAAAGAATCAAAGTGGAATCTAAATCCGTCCAACTCATCTATTTTCTTGATATCACCTCTCCTCAACCATACTTCTCTTTACGCTGCGATGTTGGTGCTTTATCTAATTTCTCTTTTTGGTCAGGGCTATTTTTTGCCATGTGTTGTCGATTTTTCCCAAGTACTGCGAACCTCAACACTAACAGCCAATGCAAATTGTATTTTTTTCTGTTTCTCCTGCCTCTGTGTGCTCCATAGTGTGTGTATATTCTTTATATTTTTCGCTTTTGCCCTTTGTTAATTCAGTACACCGTTATCATTATTATTATTATTATTATTATTATTATTATTATTATTATTATCATTATTATCATTATTATTGTTACTATCAATAATATAATCATAATCAATATTGATATTGTCACTATCATAATCATTATCATATTGTTATCATCAAAATTACTATTATCATTATCATTATTATTATTATTATTATTATTATTATTATTATCATTATCATTATTATTATTGTTACTATCAATAATATAATCATAATCAATATTGATATTGTCACTATCATAATCATTATCAGTATTGTTATCATCAAAATTACTATTATCATTATCATTATTATTATTATTATTATTATTATTATTATTATTATTATTATCATTATCATTATTATTATTGTTACTATCAATAATATAATCATAATCAATATTGATATTGTCACTATCATAATCATTATCAGTATTGTTATCATCAAAATTACTATGATCATTATCATTATTATTATTATTATTATTATTATTATTATTATTATTATTATCATTATCATTATTATTATTGTTACTATCAATAATATAATCATAATCAATATTGATATTGTCACTATCATAATCATTATCAGTATTGTTATCATCAAAATTACTATTATCATTATCATTATTATTATTATTATTATTATTATTATTATTATTATTATTATTATTATCATTATTATTATTGTTACTATCAATAATATAATCATAATCAATATTGATATTGTCACTATCATAATCATTATCAGTATTGTTATCATCAAAATTACTATTATCATTATCATTATTATTATTATTATTATTATTATTATTATTATTATTATTATTATTATCATTATCATTATTATTATTGTTACTATCAATAATATAATCATAATCAATATTGATATTGTCACTATCATAATCATTATCAGTATTGTTATCATCAAAATTACTATTATCATTATCATTTTTATCATTTTGTACTCTCGCACATTAGGTAATAACAATGAAACATTCTGTCGCCGAGCTTTCCACATCTAACCACAGTAAAGAGATGCAACTAAACGGAAAGTAGTGGACAATATTTGACCCACATGAGGATTCCGTAAACTTGGAAACGTTACTGCTAAAACGACTGTTTAGTTTTTGTTCTCTTTTCCTCGTTATCGAAATTGGATGAATTTTGCCAATAGATTTATTCGCCACAATAATTTCCAGTGAAAAGTTGGAGACGTAATTTCCTGCAACCAAACACCACACAGCTTGTTCTGACTTTCTCAACAGTCCTCAGACAAACACTGCTTAAGCTCTACAGGAAACTGAACGATGACATCTATTTGTATAACCAGAGTATCGGTTAACGTCATGTTGAAAGTCTCAAGACTGTGGACTGAAGGAGTTTATATATAAACGCATGCAACATACCTTTATATATAAACGATGGTACTCGTCTGTTTTTTCTATTTCGTTCCTTCTTGTTTGTTCTCTGTCACTTCATTTCCCTAAATCTTACCATTCTTTTTTTCTCACCTTTTACCTCTTTGTTTCTTTATTCCTTCTTTCATTCTTTCTAACTTTATCTGAATGACTCTCTCTCTCTCTCTCTCTCTCTCTCTCTCTCTCTCTCTCTCTCTCTCTCTCTCTCTCTCTCTCTCTCTCTCTTCAGCATCGCAGCCTCTAGAGACGTCTTAGACACTGACCGACAGCTGGAAGTCGTGGTGGTCGTCACAAGTGGTCCAGGGGCGGGAGAAGCGAAACACAGTATGGCTGTCGTTCTGGTACCCTCCTAACAGGTTATAGTCCTGCGACTCGTCGATGGATGGCGTCAGCAAAGCGAAGGCGTAGCGGTCCTGGAAAATCAAGGAGGGACATGAGATATGGGAGGCGTAAGTAAAATCGCAAAGAGTATATTGTAAGGAATTTCATCCTGGGGTTATACAAGAAATTTTGACAACGGGGAAAGGCTTCACTTCCCCAGAAATGGCAAACACCTGTGGTACCTGTTGATGATGACTTAAGGTGCGACAGACACACAAAGAAATTGTCGTGAACGCAAATACCATCCTCCTGTAAACAAACGCATAACATGAGAAAGTAAACATATATATATATATATATATATATATATATATATATATATATATATATATATATATATATATATATATATATATATATATATATATCATTCATTCATTATACATTTTGCTTTGTCACTGTCTCCCGCGTTAGCGAGGTAGCGAAAGGAAACAGACGAAAGAATGGCCCAACCCAACCACATATACATGTATATACATACACTTCCACACACGCAAATATACATACCTATACATCTCAACGTATATATATATATACACACACAGTTATATACATATATACACATGTACATAATTCATAATGTCTGTCTTTACTCATTCCCATCGCCACCCCACCACACATGAAATAACAACGCCCTCCCCCCTCTTGTGCGCTAGGAAAAGACAACAAAGGCTACATTCGTTCAAACTCAGTCTCTAGCTGTCATGTAATAATGCATCGAAACCACAGCTCCCTTTCCACATCCAGGCCCCACACAACTTTCCATGGTTTACCCCAGACGCTTCACATGCCCTGGTTCAATCCATTGACAGCACGTCGACCCCGGTATACCACATCGTTCCAATTCACTCTATTCCTTGCACGCCTTTCACCCTCCTGCATATTCAGGTTCCGATCACACAAATTCTTTTTCACTCCATCTTTCCACCTCCAATTTGGTCTCCCTCTACTCCTCGTTCACTCCAACTCTGACGCATATATCCTCTTGGTCAATGTTTCCTCACTCATTCTCTCCATGTGACCAAACCGTTTCAAAACACCCTCTTCTGGTCTCTCAGCCACACTCTTTTTATTACCACACATCTCTCTTACCCTATTATTACCCACTCGATTAAACCATCTCACACCACATATTGTCCTTAAACATCTCATTTCCAGCACATCCACCCTCCTCCGCAAAACGCTATCTATAGCCAACGCCTCGCAACCATATAACATTGTTGGAACCACTATTCATTCAAACATACCCATTCTACCTTTCCGAGATAATGTTCTCGGCCGCTACACATTCTTCAACGCTCCCGGAACTTTCCCCCCTCCCCCACCCTATAATTCACATCCGCTTCCATGGTTCCATCCGCTGCCAGATCCACTCCCAAATATCTAAATTACTTCACTTCCTCCAGTTTTTCTCAATTCAATCTTACCTCCCAATTGACTTGTCCCTCAACCTTACTGTTTTCTTCTTTCACACGCATTACCAAACTCAGTCACCAGCATCTGCAGTTTCTCAGACGAATCAGCCACCAGCACTGTATCATCAGCGAACAACAACTGACTCACTTCCCAAGCTCTCTCATCCACAACAGACTGCATACTTGCCCCTCTTTCCAAAACTCTTGCATTCACCTCCCTAACAACTCCATCAATAAACAAATTAAACAACCATGGAGACATCACACACCCCTGCCGCAAACCTACATTCACTGAAAACCAATCACTTTCCTCTCTTCCTACACGTACACATGCCTTACATCCTTGATAAAAACATTTCACTGCTTCTAACAACTTGCCTTCCATACCATATATTCTCAATACCTTCCACAGAGCATCTCTATCAACTCTATCATATGCCTTCTCCAGATTCATAAATGCTACATACAAATCCATTTGCTTTCTAAGTATCTCTCACATACATTCTTCAAAGCAAACACCTGATCCACACATCCTCTACCACTTCTGAAACCACACTGCTCTTACCCAATCTGATGCTCTGTACATGCCTTCACCCTCTCAATCAATACCCTCCCATATAATTTCCCAGGAATACTCAATAAACTTATACCTCTGTAATTGGAGCACTCACTTTTATCCCCTTTGCCTTTGTACAATGGCACTATGCAAGCATTCCGCCAATCCTCAGGCACCTCACCATGAGTCATACATACATTAAATAACCTTACCAACCAGTAAACAATACAGTCACCCCTTTTTTAATAAATTCCACTGTAATACTATCCAAACCCGCTGCCTTGCCGGCTTTCATCTTCCGCAAAGCTTTTACTACCTCTTCTCTCTTTACCAAATCATTCTTCCTAACCCTCTCACATTGAGAGGACATGAAAGTCAAATTGAGCAGCATTATTTGCGATCTAAAAGTGTGCTTTGTCTACTAATGTGAAATATATACGGGAAACCGAAAAATACCTGAGATGCAGAAACTACACGAATGTGTTACAACAAAGGAAGGGATCATAAACTGCAATCTATACCGGAATTTGATGAAAAAATAAAGCGGTATTTTAATGCTGTTCCTGATCTTTTCATATACATACATACCAACAATATCACTATTGATCCACACTGCAGAACTGATGTGCCATAATTCAGTGATTAGTAGCGATCTCCATGAAACCCAAAACAAAGAATGCGGTCGTATTCTGCGACACGGGTATACGCCATATCTTTTTTTCTTTTTTTTTTTTAAAGATCGCTGTGGCAGGTAGACGTGTGTCCTCTACAGCCAGGGATATCAGTCTCACAACATAGGCTAACGCGTCATATGTGTCAGGAAACTATGTGTGACATGAGAATAAAGAAAATAACTTTGAAATATTTTTTTCTTTTACATAATTGGAGACGATACAAGTAAAAGTACATAATAATGCAAGACATTTATTCTACCGAATGCAAGAGCCGATACACAGTGTTCAAGCCAATATTCACAACCACAAGGACAGGATTTGAAATTTGGTCACACACTGTTGAGGACACTTCCTGCGTGACGCAAGAGTGACGACCTAGCAGCTCTCCACCCACCCGTGAAGTTCCATGTCCTCACAAGCTTGATCTCAGATTTCTCTTATACTCATGAATTTCTAATTCTGATCAATTTCTTCACACACTGATGGATACATCATAGAATGATATTCTCGATGAATTAGTTAGAATACATACCACTTACAAGAAGGTGGGATCAAACAGCATCATGCACAAAGGCATAGAACGAGACTAACGAGCAAGATTAGAGTAAATAACATCAAAATCATTACTAGCTGCAGTGATTGAAGGAGACAACAGACATCAGAAGCCATTCACAATAGAAAAAAAGCACGTCACCAACATCCAGACAAATATGACCACCGCCATACAGCTCTTTGATGGCCTTTCAACTGGACGTAGACCTAATGCCGTTTTAGTACGGCACAAGCTACCAAGTCCGTGGACCGCGGTGCTGACCAATCCTGTCCTGATTTCCTCAATTGTAAGTTTCTATATTTCTGTTTAGATATTTTCTATCAAGTTTGTAACTTATACTGACCTTCATGATACCGTTAATTTCTTTCGCTTTTAGTGTGTTCCCTTACCTTTACGTGCTATGTAGTGTATTTCTTCTGATTGTGTTTCTTACTTATATTTTGTTTGCGTTTTACATCTCATATCCTAGTTTTGTGACGCAGTTTTTTTTTCTCTTTTATGTAGATCCCTGATGATGCGTTTGTGAAGTTGAAAGCTTGATTGAAATAATGGATAACTTGGACAATTGGTGTTTGAGCACCCCCTAATGGTGTAATACTGATAAAATTAGAAAACATAAGAAAGATTAATAACTCTCTCTCTCTCTCTCTCTCTCTCTCTCTCTCTCTCTCTCTCTCTCTCTCTCTCTCTCTCTCTCTCTCTCTCTCTCTCTCTCTCGTCTGTTTTCCTAACGGTAGGGACAATATTTCCTGTGTGGCGGGGTAGCGAAAAAATGGGTGAAGGCAAGCAAGTGTGAATATGTACATGTGTATATATATATATATATATATATATATATATATATATATATATATATATATATATATGTCTGTGTATGTATATGGTGATATGTGTATGTATATATGCATGTATGGGCGTTTCTGTATGTGTATATGAGTGAATGGGCCTTACTTCGTCTGCTTCTTGGCGCAACCTCGCTGACGCGGGAAACAGCGATTATGAAAAATATTTCTATTTCATATTCGTTATTATACTTTGTTGTAGTCTCCCGCGTTAGCGAGGTAGCGCAAGGAAACAAACGAAAGAATGGCCTAACCCAACCACATACACAAGTATACACGTGCACGTCCACACATGCACATATACATACCTATACATTTCAACCTATACAAATATATACATACACAGACATATACATATGTACATATGTACATATTTCATACTTGCTGCCTTTATTCATTCCCGTCGCCACCCCGCCACACACGAAATGACCCCCCCCCTCCCTTCCCCCCACAAGCGCGCGAGGTAGCACGAGGAAAAGACAACAAAGGCCGCATTTGTTCACACTCAGTTTCTAGCTGCCATGTATAATGCACCGAAATCACAGCTCCCTTTCCACATCCAGGCCCCACAAACCGTTCCATGGTTTACACCAGACGCTTCATATGCCCTGGTTCAATCTACTGACAGCACGTCGACCCCGGTATACCACATCGGTCCAATGCACTCTATTCCTTGCACACCTTGTTGAATGTGTTTCATGATAGAGTGGCAGATATAGAGTGTTTTGGTCGAGGGGTGTACAAAGTGAGAGGGTTAGGGAGAATAACCTGGAAAAGAGAGAAGTAGTAAAACCTTTGCGGAAGATGAAAGCCGGCAAGGCATCGGGTTTGGATGGTATTGCAGTGGAATTTATTACAAAAGGGGGTGACTTTATTCTTGACTGGTTGGTGAGCAAACTTAATGTATGTATGACTCAAGGTGAGGTGCCTGAGGATTGGCGGAATTCTTGCATAGTGCCATAGTACAAAGGCAAAGGGGATAAAAGTGAATGCTTAAATTACAGAGGTATATGTTTGTTGAGCATTCTTGGGAAATCATATGGAAGGGTACTGATTGAAAGGGTGAAGGCATGTACAGAGCATCAGATTGGGGAAGAGAAGTGTGGTTATAAAAGTGGTAGATGTGTGGATCAGATGTTTGTTTTGAAGAATGTATGTGAGAAATACTTAGAAAAGCAAATGGATATGTATGTAGCATTTATGGATCTGTGGTAGGCAAGTTGTTAGAAACAGTGAAAAGTTTTTATCGAGGATGTAAGGCATGTGTACGTGTAGGAAGAGAGTAAAGTTAATGGTTCAGAGTGAATGTTGGTCTGAGGCAGGGTGTGTGATATCTCAATAGTTGTTTAATTTGTTTTTGGAAAGGGAGGCAAGTATGCAGTCTGTTGTGGATGAGAGAGCTTGGGAAGTGAGTCAGTTGTTGTTCGCTGATGATACAGCGCTGGTGGCTGATTCGCGTGAGAAACTGCAAAAGCTAGTGACTGAGTTTGGAAAAGTGTGTAAAAGAAGAGAGTTGAGAGTAAATGTGAATAAGAGCAAGGTTATTAGGTACAGTAAGGTTGAGGGTCAAGTCAATTGAGAGGTAAGTTTGAATGGAAAAAACTGGAGAAATTAAAGTGTTTTAGATATCTGGGAGTGGATCTGACAGCGGATGGAACCATGGAAGAGGAAGTAAGTCATAGGGTCGGGGAGGGGGCGAAAATTCTGGAAGCCTTGAAGAATGTTTGGAAGTCGAGAATATTATCTCGGAAAGCAAAAATGGGTATGTTTGAAGGAATAGTGGTTCCAACAATGTTGTATGGTTGCGAGGCGTGGGCTATGGATAGAGTTGTGCGCAGGAGGGTGGATGTGCTGGAAATGAGATGTTTGAGGACAATATGTGGTGTGAGTGGTCTGATCGAGTGAGTAATGTAAGGGTAAGAGAGATGTGTGGTAATAAAAAGAGTGTGGTTGAGAGAGCAGAAGAGGGTATTTTGAAATGGTTTGGTCACATGGAGAGAATGAGTGAGGAAAGATTGAACAAGAGGATATCTAGTGACTGAGTTTGGTAAAGTGTGAGAAAGAAGAAAGCTGAGGGTAAATGTGAATAAAAGCAAGGTTAATATTAGGTTCAGTAGGGTTGAGGGACAAGTCAATTGGGAAAGTAAGTTTAAGTACAGTCAATTGGGAGGTAAGTTTAAGTAGAGAAAAACTGGAGGAAGTGAAGCCTTTTAGATATCTGGGAGTGGATTTAGCAGCGGATGGAACCATGGAAGCGGAAGTGATTCACAGGGTGGGGGGAGGGGGCGAAGGTTCTGGGAGCGTTGAAGGATGTGTGGAAGTCGAGAACATTATCTCGGAAAGCAAAAATGGGTATGTTTGAAGGAATAGTGGTTCCAACAATGTTGTATGGTTGCGAGGCGTGGACTATGGATAGAGTTGTGCGCAGGAGGATGGATGTGCTGGAAATGAGATGTTTGAGGACAATGTGTGGTGTGAGGTGGTTTGATCGAGTAAGTAACGTAAGGGTAAGAGAGATGTGTGGAAATAAAAAGAGCGTGGTTGAGAGAGCTGAAGAGGGTGTTTTGAAATGGTTTGGTCATGTGGAGAGAATGAGTGAGGAAAGATTGACCAAGAGGATATATGTGTCGGAGGTGGAGGGAACGAGGAGAAGAGGGAGACCAAATTGGAGGTGGAAAGATGGAGTGAAAAAGATTTTGTGTGATCGGGGCCTGAACATGCAGGAGGGTGAAAGGAGGGCAAAGAATAGAGTGCATTGGAGCGATGTGGTATACCGGGGTTGACGTGCTGTCAGTGGATTGAATCAAGGCATGTGTATGGGGGTGGGTTGGGCCATTTCTTTCGTCTGTTTCCTTGCGCTACCTCGCAAACGCGGGAGACAGCGACAAAGCAAAAAAAAAAAAATATATATATATATATATATATATATATATATATATATATATATATATATATATATATATATATATATATATATATATCTTTTTTTTTTTTGCTTTGTCGCTGTCTCCCACGTTTGCGAGGTAGCGCAAGGAAACAGACGAAAGAAATGGCCCAACCCACCCCCATACACATGTATATACATACGTCCACACACGCAAATATACATACCTACTCAGCTTTCCATGGTTTACCCCAGACGCTTCATATGCCCTGATTCAATCCACTGACAGCACGTCAACCCCGGTATACCACATCGATCCAATTCACTCTATTCCTTGCCCTCCTTTCACCCTCCTGCATGTTCAGGCCCCGATCACACAAAATCTTTTTCACTCCATCTTTCCACCTCCAATTTGGTCTCCCACTTCTCCTCGTTCCCTCCACCTCCGACAAATATATCCTCTTGGTCAATCTTTCCTCACTCATTCTCTCCATGTGACCAAACCATTTCAAAACATCCTCTTCTGCTCTCTCAACCACGCTCTTTTTATTTCCACATATCTCTCTTACCCTTACGTTACTTACTCGATCAAACCACCTCACACCACACATTGTCCTCAAACATCTCATTTCCAGCACATCCATCCTCCTGCGCACAACTCTATTCACAGCCCACGCCTCGCAACCATACAACATTGTTGGAACCACTATTCCTTCAAACATACCCATTTTTGCTTTCCGAGATAATGTTCTCGACTTCCACACATTCTTCAAGGCTCCCAGGATTTTCGCCCCCTCCCCCACCCTATGATCCACTTCCGCTTCCATGGTTCCATCCGCTGCCAGATCCACTCCCAGATATTTAAAACACTTTACTTCCTCCAGTTTTTCTCCATTCAAACTTACCTCCCAATTGACTTGACCCTCAACCCTACTGTACCTAATTACCTTGCTCTTATTCACATTTACTCTTAACTTTCTTCTTTCACACACTTTACCAAACTCAGTCACCAGCTTCTGCAGTTTCTCACATGAATCAGCCACCAGCGCTGTATCATCAGTGAACAACAACTGACTCACTTCCCAAGCTCTCTCATCCACAACAGACTTCATACTTGCCCCTCTTTCCAAAACTCTTGCATTCACCTCCCTAACAACCCCATCCATAAACAAATTAAACAACCATGGGGACATCACACACCCCTGCCGCAAACCTACATTCACTGAGAACCAATCACTTTCCTCTCTTCCTACACGTACACATGCCTTACATCCTCGATAAAAACTTTTCACTGCTTCTAACAACTTGCCTCCCACACCATATATTCTTAATACCTTCCACAGAGCATCTCTATCAACTCTATCATATGCCTTCTCCAGATCCATAAATGCTACATACAAATCCATTTGCTTTTCTAAGTATTTCTCACATACATTCTTCAGAGCAAACACCTTATCCACACATCCTCTACCACTTCTGAATCCACACTGCTCTTCCCCAATCTGATGCTCTGTACATGCCTTCACCCTCTCAATCAATACCCTCCCATATAATTTACCAGGAATACTCAACAAACTTATACCTCTGTAATTTGCGCACTCACTCTTATCCCCTTTGCCTTTGTACAATGGCACTATGCACGCATTCCGCCAATCCTCAGGCACCTCACTATGAGTCATACATACATTAAATAACCTTACCAACCAGTCAATAATACAGTCACCCCCTTTTTTAATAAATTCCACTGCAATACCATCAAAACCTGCTGCCTTGCCGGCTTTCATCTTCAGCAAACCTTTTACTACCTCTTCTCTGTTTACCAAATCATTTTCCCTAACCCTCTCACTTTGCACACCACCTCGACCAAAACACCCTATATCTGCCACTCTATCATCAAACACATTCAACAAACCTTCAAAATACTCACTCCATCTCCTTCTCACATCACCACTACTTGTTATCACCTCCCCATTTGCGCCCTTCACTGAAGTTCCCATTTGCTCCCTTGTCTTACGCACTTTATTTACCTCCTTCCAGAACATCTTTTTATTCTCCCTAAAATTTAATGATACTCTCTCACCCCAACTCTCATTTGCCCTCTTTTTCACCTCTTGCACCTTTCTCTTGACCTCCTCTCTCTTTCTTTTATACATCTCCCACTCAATTGCATTTTTTCCCTGCAAAAATCGTCCAAATGCCTCTCTCTTCTCTTTCACTAATAATCTTACTTCTTCATCCCACCACTCACTACCCTTTCTAATCAACCCACCTCCCACGCTTCTCATGCCACAAGCATCTTTTGCGCAATCCATCACTGATTCCCTAAATACATCCCATTCCTCCCCCACTCCCTTTACTTCCATTGTTCTCACCTTTTTCATTCTGTACTCAGTCTCTCCTGGTACTTCCTCACACAAGTCTCCTTCCCAAGCTCACTTACTCTCAACACCCTCTTCACCCCAACATTCACTCTTCTTTTCTGAAAACCCATACAAATCTTCACCCTAGCCTCCACAAGATAATGATCAGACATCCCTCCAGTTGCACCTCTCAGCACATTAACATCCAAAAGTCTCTCTTTCGCGCGCCTGTCAATTAACACGTAATCCAATAACGCTCTCTGGCCATCTCTCCTACTTACATAAGTATACTTATGTATATCTCGCTTTTTAATCCAGGTATTCTCAATCACCAGTCCTTTTTCAGCACATAAATCTACAAGCTCTTCACCATTTCCATTTACAACACTGAACACCCCATGTATACCAATTATTCCCTCAACTGCCACATTACTCACCTTTGCATTCAAATCACCTATCACTATAACCCGGTCTCGTGCATCAAAACCACTAACACACTCATTCAGCTGCTCCCAAAACACTTGCTTCTCATGATCTTTCTTCTCATGCCCAGGTGCATATGCACCAATAAATACCCATCTCTCTCCATCAACTTTCAGTTTTACCCATATTAATCGAGAATTTACTTTCTTACATTCCATCACATACTCCCACAACTCCTCTATATCTATATATATATATATATATATATATATATATATATATATATATATATATAGAAAGGTGGAGCTATGATGCCGTTGGCACACAAGTGTTTGTGGTTTGCGGTTTTCGGTTCTGGCACCGTGCCTGTCATAAAATCTCATTATGTAGACAAGACAGGGAATCGTATATAAATTTTGCTTAGACAAAACTAACCCGTTTAAACAGACCTTCTCTAATATTCATGCTACGATTTTTCGTTTATTTAATAAAAGATTCAATGATATCCCTCTTGGTTAAGGAGTTGCAGGTTATGAGTTAAACACAATTCCAGTCAGTACAATGGCCATATTTTCTAACATATTTAAACAAAGAATTTGAATCTTATCCAATTCCTACTTAACATTTATGTTCATTAAGTCTAATTGAGAGATCCTTACCAATCTGTCAAATGTAAAAGATATTATAGCTTTTACATGGTATTCTGCAAACATAACCTACAGAATTTTCAGGCGAATGTTTGGTTAAGATATTCTTGACAGTAATGTCATTGCTGAAGGCTACATTCACATTAAAGAATTTGAATAAGTTGGGAACTAAGGTAATATTTTCACTAAATGGGAGAACTAAAAGATTCCTAATGTCAAGGAGAGGTTTGGGGTTAACTCTATAAAAACTCTATAAAATGATTTCTTTACCTATGCTAGAGATATATCACTGAATGATCTTGGATGATTTACTTTGGATCTAACGGAATATATCTTCTTAGACTCACTAAATCCTGGACTGCAAATATGTAATACCCTAAGGAACATCACATGTTGACCTGAACAATAAATTGATTAGAACATAAATTGATGTGTTTTCTGTAGGTATTAAATTCAAACGTATTTTCAACACTACAGAATATGCAATCTAAAATTGGTAACATACTATCATTTTTCTCTTCCACAGTTAATATGACAGAAGGTACTAAATTGTTAAAAAGGCAGAATTTTTTGCAAATTTTAACTTGCAGGCCAAACATCTACATATCTATCACTGAATGATCTAGGACGCTTTACCTTGGATCTAACTGAATATATCTCCTTAGACTCTCTAAATCCTGGACTGCAAATATGTAATACCCTAAGGAACATCGACTGAAATGATAATTGTTTAACTGTATCATGTTGAACTGAACAATAATAAATATCAGAACATAAACTGATGGGTTTTCTGTAGATATTAAATTCAAACATATTTCCTACACTACAGAATATGCAATCTAAAATTAGTAACATACTATCATTTTTCACTTCCGCATTTAATAAGACAGAAGGTACTAAATTGTTAAAAAGGCAGAAATTTTTGTAAATTTTAACTTGCAGGCCAAACACACACACACAAAAAAAATCTACATATCAAAACCAGAGTGCCTTAGAGGGTAAAATATCCCTTGGTAATTTTTCGAAGAATTCCACGTAAAGATTACTTAATACTAATGTAAAAGGATTACCCATCGCCATCCCAAACTTCTGAGCATAATATTCTCTATCAAATTGATACACACAGTCTTTTATACACAATCTTATCAATTCAAGAAAAGCAGAATTTCAAACATGTAGATCAAGAATTACCCAAGGCATACGCCAAATATTCTAATGAGTTACTAACTGGAAATTTTGTGAACAAGCATAACAGATCAAAACTTACAAGTATGAAATCAAAAGCGACTCGAATAATATCAAGCTTGTGGGCTTATTAAAGAAACCAACCATTTCGATAACTGAGCCGAATGAACTCACTATGGTTCTTGCTTTCTTCAAATTGTTAACAGCAGTAATGAATCATTATGAAAAACTTGGAACAGCTGGTTTTGACAAACTAGCGTACATTACACTTTTACAAATATTCACTTCATCGTTAGAAAATTCACTGCGTTATTCTAAATTACAGAATGATCTTACAATATCAATACATTTAACTTCTTTGTTTGAGCACAAAAAAACTTATACCATAACATAGAGAATACAAAGTATCATTGTCATGAAATTTATCGGAAAAGGAATACAAAGGAATGGTTTGTACTCTTAAAATACAAAGGAATGGTTTGTACTCTTAATCCAATCACTGTTTTCAATAAGGAGGAGTAACTTTCGATTCAGCTTCCTTGGAGGACTGTTCCTTTCACTCCTTCACCAGTCATAGCAATAATCCAACATACGACTCTTCCATTGTGTAGGTATAACCATTTGAAAGGCGTATTTCTTCTCTCTTGAAATGCAGAAGGCCTCCTCCATCTCAATATTCTTTAGTTTAATCTTTCTCTGCAAATTAAATCGTTGACATTCATCAAATGGTCAACCAAAAATCAACAACCGTTATAGCAGGATCGATCTAGAAGCATCCGGGGGGAGGAGGGTGCTACTTCATGCGTGGCGGGTTGGCGACAGAAATGGAAGAAGGCAGCAAGTATGAATATATGCTAGTGTATATATATATATATATATATATATATATATATATATATATATATATATATATATATATAAATGTCTGTCTGTGTATGTATATGTTGAAATGTATAGGTATGCATATGTGCGTGTGTGGGCGTTTATGTATATGCAAGTGTATGTGGGTGGGTTGGGCCATTCATTAGTCTGCTTGCGCTACCTCGCTAACGCGGAAGACAGCGACTCAGTATAACAAGAAAGATAAAATACTGTATATATATATATATATATATATATATATATATATATATATATATATATATATATATATATATATATATATATATATATATATATATACATATAGATAGATAGATAGATAGATAGATAGATAGATAAATAGATTCTTTCTTTCAAACTATTCGGTATTTCCCGCGTTAGCGGGGTTCCGTTAAGAACAGAGGACTGGGCCTTTGAGGGAATATCCTCACCGGACCCCCTTCTCTGGTCCTTCTTTTGGAAAATTTAAAAAGAAAAAAAAACGAGAGGGGAGGATTTCCAGCCCCCGCTCCCTCTCCTTTTAGTTGCTTTCTACGACACGCAGGGAATACGTGGGAAGTATTCTTTCTCCCCTACCCCTAGGGATTTATATATATATATATATATATATATATATATATATATATATATATATATATATATATATATATATATATATATATACACACACACACATATGAAGAGTGTATGTGAGAAATACTTAGAAAAACAAATGGATTTGTATGTAGTATTTATGGATCTGGAGAAGGCATATGAGATGCTCTGTAGAAGGTATTAAGAATATATGGTGTGGGAGGCAAGTTGCTAGAAGTAGTGAAAAGTTTTTGCCGAAGATGTAAGGCATGTGTACGAGTAGGAGGAGAGGAAAGTGATTGGTCCTCAGTGAATGTCGGTTTGCGGCATGGGTGCGTGATGTCTCCATGGTTGTTTAATTTGTTTATGGATGGGGTTGTTAGGGAGGTGAATGCAAGAGTTTGGAGAGAGGGGCAAGTATGCAGCCTGTTGTGGATGAGAGGGCTTGGGAAGTGAGTCAGTTGTTGTTCGATGACGATGCAGCGCTGTTGGCTGATTCGGGTGAGAAACTGCAGAAGCTGGTGACCGAGTCTGTAAAGTGTGTGAAAGAAGAAAGTTAAGAGTAAATGTGAATAAGAGCAACGTTATTAGGTACAGTAGGGTTGAGGAACACGTCAATTGGGAGCTAAGTTTGAACGGAGAAAGACTAGAGGAAGTGAAGTGGATTTGGCAGCGGATGGAACCATGGAAGCGGAAGTGAGTCACAGAGTGGAGGAGGGGGGGCGAAAGTTCTTGGAGCGTTGAAAAATGTGTGGAAGGCGAGAACATTATCTCAGAAAGCAAAAATGGCTATGTTTGAAGGAATAGTGATACCAAAAATGTTATATGGTTGCGAAGCGTGGGCTCTAGACAGAGTTGTGCGGAGGAGGGTGGATGTGTAGGAAATTTAGATGTTTGAGGACAATATGTGGTTGAGGTCGTTTGATCGAGTAAGTAATGAAAGGGTAAGAGAGATGTGTGGTAATAAAGAGAGTGTGGTTGAGAGAGCAGAAGAGGGTGTTTTGAAATGGTTTGGTCACATGGAGAGAATGAGTGAGGAAAGATTGACAAAGAGGATATACGTGTCAGAGGTGGAGGGAACGAGAAGTAGATCTTTCACTGATAAAGCCCTTAAGTTAGCAAAGAAATCATTTTGTAGAGTTGAACCCAAACCTCCCATTGACACCAAGAATCTTTTTTGCTTTACTTCCCATGTTGCTTAAATCGTTTATTGTAAATGTTGCCTTCGGCAACAATAATATTATAAAAAATATCTTAATCAGGAACTCACCAGAAAATTCTCCTGGATGCATCTATAAAGTGCCATGTAGAAACTGTGATAGGTTTTACGTTGGACAGACCGGGAGGGACCTTTCTGTTAGACTTAAGCAACATAAATATAGTATAAGAACAGGATAAGATTTAAATGCCTTGTTTAATCACGTTAAAAACTATGATCATTGTACTGACTGGAGTAATGCCATATCAATTATTAACTCAAAATCCAGTACCACGAGAAATTTCATAGAATCTTCTATCATTGAATACACATTGAAATATAACCTAAATATTAGTGAAAGGTCTATATAAATTGGATAACTTTATTTTGATAAGATTTGTAAACAATTCACCTTGTTATCCATATAATAAGTTTATGATACGCTTGTTGTCTGTCTTGGTCAATTACTTGTTTACCAAATGGCGTCCTAGCTACGTCTCTTCGTTGTATATCAACTGACTGTTATATTTCTTTCTTGTATGTCCCCTGATGATGTGATTAGCACAAGAAAGTGCACTTGGGATCTTATCGTGTTCCATTTTCCCCGTGGACTCACAAGAATATATTTGATCACGCGCAAAACTGTGATCCTTTCCAATATATATATATATATATATATATATATATATATATATATATATATATATATATATATATATATATATATTCATACTTGATTGCCTTTCCCCGTTTAAGCAAGATAGCGCCAAGAACAAACGAAGATAGGCCCTATCTGCTCATGTCCATTCTCTAATTGTTATGTGCTATGCACCGACATCACAGCTCCCTTTCGACAACCAGGCCCCATAGACCTTTCCATGGTTTATCCCAGCCGGTTAACATGCACTGTTTCAGTCCGTTCATAGCATGTCAACCTCTGTATACCACGATGTGATAATTCACTCTATCCTGTGCACGTCTTTCGCCCTCTTACATGTTCAGGCCCCGATCACTCAGAATCTTTTTAACTCCTTTCATCTGCAAATTGCACCCCACCCCCAACCCCACCCTCTCCTTGCTTCGTTCACTTTTGACACAACGTATCCTTTTTGTCAATCTTTCCTCACTTATTTTCTCCATATGTCCATATAATTTCTGCACACTCTTCAGCTTTCTTAATCACACTATCTTTATTACCACACTTCTATTTTACTATTTCATGACTTGCTCTATCAAACTACCTCACACTACATATTGTCCTCAAACATTTCATTTCTAACACGTCTACCCTCGTCCGCTCATCCTGATTTACAGCCAATGCCTCGCATCCATATATTATTGCTGAGACTGATATACCTTCAAACATACCCATATTTGCCCTCCCAGATGACGATCTCTCTTTACATATATTCTACAATCCTACCAAAACCTTCGCCCCCTACCCTATCCTATAACACTTCCATTGCTGAGGTTCAATTCGCTGCCACGTCCATTCCCAGGTACCTAAAATAATTTTCTAAGCCATCCAATATTTCATCTACATCCTCTTGGCTATCTTTTTCACTTGATATGGCACTGTCAATCTCTGTGTCACCTGCAAATTAGGCACTAAGTTATTCAGCTCTACATCAATGTCATGAATATAAATGATAAAAAGTATAGATGCCCGGACGGACCTCTGGGAATCCCCATCAGTCACGGTGACCAAGGTGATGATTGCATATTCATTACGACTCTTTGTTTCCTAATACGCAACAAAGCTTCTATCCAGTTTCCTATGCTATCAGGAATCCCCAAACCTCTAATAAGCATCAAAGTATCGTGGAGGACATAGTCGAGTTTTTGTCGAAAGTCAAAATATAAGTTTCTATTGTTTTAGTGTTGTCATAGATATTGGATAATCTATGACAAAATTCAAAGAGATTTTAGGTATATAATCTGTGCTTTTTCAATCCATGCTGTATAGTGGTGATCAGACTGTTGAAGGTAAGCTACGAATTTATCTCTAATGGTGAAGTCCAGAAGTTTGCATAAGATTGATGTAAGGCTAATAAAGCAGTAATTGCCATGCATTTCACGGTTTCCCTTTTTGAATATGGGGATAACGTCTGCCATTCTTGAGTCCTGCGGTAAAATTCCAACTTGGAGAGATTAACTGAAAACTCAGGTTAGCGGTTTAGCAATTTCATGTTTAGACAGAAACGATTAAGCACTTGGATTTCTATAGGTTTTCATTCTATCTATATTTGCACTTCTTAAACTGTGACAGTAAAGTCTGGTATCGAATGTATTCTACTGATCACTGCGTTTATAATAATGTTGTTACTTTCGAATGCAAAAACAAAAATGAAAAACTTGTTTAAGGTTGTTGCTATGTTTTTATCATCCACAATGGATTCTTCCATTACTAAGGCTCTTATCTCACTGCTTGTATGTTTTCTGTTGTTATTATACTTTTAAAATCTTTTAGGATATTTGGTGATATCACTTGTAATATCACTTACATGCACTCTTTTAGTATGCTTAATGATTCTCTTTTCCTCTCTCCTAGAAGTACTGGACCAAGTTGTAAGATTCGGGTCGTGGCCTGATATCTTGAACCTGCAGAGTTTATTTTTGTGTTTAATTGCTCCTGTCGTATCTGAGGAATATACTCTAGCTTACTGTTGATAAAGCTATTTCTTTCAAGCATAGGAATGCACGTGTCTTGTTGGTGCATTAACTGTCTCGTAAAACACGTCAATAATTCTCCTGGGCAAGAACCAACAAGGGTGAAACTCTTTAATGCGTCGCGTAACCTGATGAAATCCGCCAATCGAAAATCTGAAGTAATGACGCTATTTGTAGAGGATTAGGTTTTGAGATTTACATCAAACCTAACAATGTTATGATCGAATGTACCTGTTTGCTTTCAAAACCTGAAAAGGGAAAAAAAACATCAAGTATATTAACTCCCCTCCTTAGGTCTGTGATGGTTTGGTAGAAAAAAATTATCGTAAACAAAATCTACAAGTCCAGGAGATTCACTTCTGACAATGGAAACAGTTCGCCAGAATGATCGAATCTATCTTATTTTTCGTTGTAAACTCTCAAACATGACAATACCTATATCTGCTGGCTGACTTTGTCGTCTATATAGGACAATTAGGTAAAGTCTGCCCGATTGTGTGATAGTTTGAACTTACCTGTGTGCAACAGGTAGTTTAAACTTGGATGGGGTTTAGGTTTGACTTAATATACAGTACAATGCCACCTCTTCATCTGTCTCTATCTCTTACAAACAATTTACAGTCGAGCAGGTTTTACTAGTTCATTAGATCGATGTTTTTTGTGTTTAATCCAATATGAATAAATGTGTTCAGTATGTATCAAGCAATGAAGATCAGCAATTTTGTTTCGAAAGGATCTCATATTCATAAAAAGGAAATTGAATTTCTTCGAGCGATTCTCTCACGAATTTATATTTACGATTCTGCTCACCAGCTGTTCTCAGACGAGAGCTAATGCATCTGACCGCCTCACCCCACCCTACCTCACCCCACCCTACCCCACAATCACACACACACACACACACACACACACACACACACACACACACACACACACATGCATACACGCACACACACACACACATACACATGCATACACACACACACACACATACAACCTGGAGAAACAGGTGGTTGGTGTTGTAGGGATCCCTGTCGTTTGACACGTAACAACACCTGACACGACCAACATTCCTCAACAAATTTTTTACCTCGCAATAGGAAGGTAAGTTGATGTTTGATTCGCACAGGTACTAGCGCAAACCCTTTATTGCCAAGGTGAATGCCGTCTTTACCGTACATTCTTCTATCTCCTATGAAGTCGATATTTGCATCTCTGCACCAACGTCTTAGTCTTTTATTTATTCCTAACGCTCTGCTTAGAGCGAAGTTACCTACATTTCTTGTGGAGAGAACGCCGATTATAACATCATCTAATCTGTTTTTCAAGTTGCTTATCAGTACATTATTTTTCTCTACATTAACCTCCGAATTAGCATTCTTTTGGTAACCATCGATACAACATCCACCACTAAACGAGAAAGAGAGAGAGAGAGAGAGAGAGAGAGAGAGAGAGAGAGAGAGAGAGAGAGAGAGAGAGAGAGAGAGAGAGAGAGAGAGAGAATAAGTGAGAAAGAAAGAGACGTACAAAGAGGTACAAACAAAGGAGGGAGGACGTGCAGGACACGAGGGGAGGAAGGAAAGAAGGGAGAGAGGCAGAGGTGTGGGGGATAGCGATTCACAGCCCACTACACACTCCCACACTTGGGCTGGCACAGGTCGCATGGCCATGTGGAACTGCACCCGCCTACTACACCACCCACAGCCACATATCCTACGGTGCAGTCCATACCAGCGTACCTAACACTTGCACGCATCACCCATGTCGTAAACTCTATCCCATCACACATGCCGCCTGTCGGACACTATCAGCGCTGACTGCCACCGCTGATGATGTGATGAGACATTACACATTTTTTCCTCGTCCGTACTGAGCTTGTATGAGTCCATATATTCCCTGAGGTGGGCGTGGCCTTATGGTCCCGGCCTATTATTGGTGGGCGTGACCTATTCGGAGAAGTGACCTAAGGGTGGAAGTGTCCTGGCGATAGACGTCACAATTCAAATTGTCATTCAACTCCCTATCCTATTTTCACATTGGGTCTCTGCTTCAAAATAGACGCGAAATTCCCCTAAATCCATTATCGTAGACACCTGAGAGAGATCCTGGCAAGTTACATTAATTTCTCAGGCTTCACCACGACTAAAATGTTAACGAGTTTGAATATTTTGATTCTTGCCAAAGTGAGCATATCTGGTGCTTGCGCTGCTTTCAATAAGTTATATAATGGATGAAAGGAATTATTACACACTGAACAGCAAATCTGATAGTAAAAATCATGAAGAACATACATGTTTTATCTTGCTCTCCGTGAGATGATTTACAGGTGTACATTAAATGACGTGCTGTGAATGGACTAAACCATGGTATGTAAAGCGTTCGGGGTAAACCAAAGAAAGGTCTGAGGGGCCTGATTGTGGATAGGGGGCTGTGGTTTCGGTACATTACATATGACATTAGCTACCTCGCTAATGTACATCACAGGTTAAAAAAAAATCATGTCCAGTTTCCTTTACGCATATTCCTACATTAAGGGTAGGATGTTACTAGCCGATATATCTCTGTTTCCCTTCACATTTTCGTCTGTGGTCTTCACACAAAGTGATGAAATCCTGGTCGCAAAGCTCACTTACCTCATTTACTTAGGTACGCTATCTTCTGACTGAACATCGCTTCTGTAAAAGCATGAGTAGATACTTAGATGATGATGCAAGAGAAAGGAAAAGTTCCAGTACCTGAAGGACAGTGTATTGTGTGAGAATTTCCAACACATCAACAACGTTTTACTCAGTGAGATCATGGCAAAAAGCGCGAAAGCAAAAAAAACGGTGGGACAGGGGCAAACCCTCCCTCTCCCACGGTGGGGCCTTCATGGGTGATCGAGGCCATCTGCTCCACCATTGCAGTGATTTGTTTGGCTTAAAAGATTTAAGGTCGATATGACAGAACGAACACAGCAAATGAAGAACCCCAGACTTTGAGTTGAGGGTTACAAGAAATATTTCCGAGGGAGTTCTCATAGATCTGTGGTTGATTGATGCAACTGAACTGTCCAAAAATAACATGAATATTTTTTTTCATATGATTATACGCCGTTATCTCGTAATCTATATATGGGTGAATCCAAACGAAACAAGGGAGCCTTGAAAATATAGTTAGAAAACGAAATATATAGTGTATCAGGAAGAAACAATAGATTCGGTAAAACACCACCCAGACTTAGTGAGGACATCGTCACCATTATCTTTTCCATACTCTATCAAGCAGGGCAGTTGTCACGGTCGATACAGGTATGACAAGGGACAAGGACGGAGATAACAGTAACAAGAGTGAAATCTAAGTCAGTCCATGCAACTACTTACAGTGGCACAAGACAGGCGTCATATGTTGCTATCGTCATCCTTTACAAATACAGTTGGCTTACTGCTGTCCTACTATCCACCTTTGCACTGACCTTGATAAACATCGGCGATTGTAAAGTGAAGCGTCAGGGACACAGAAGGTTGGATATACAATGTTTCTCTTACCACTTACATATGGACCACTGTGTATGCCTTTCCTCTCGACCAGTCAGCCGCCAAACCCGTCTAACTCTAAGGGTCAAATGCACCATCCGTCTACCACTCAATCTGCTGCTTCGACCTTCGACCAGTTATCTGGATGCTATCATGAAATCACCAATCGTACTCGTCTACCATGAGCTGTCATACCTCTCGACCATTCACCTGTCCTGCAACTCCACCAGTTAAGCATGTAGCTTACGTGATCTGATCAAACCTGAGATAACCCGACTTGACTCACCTGTCCTGGTTCATACTGGAATAAACAAACACTGCTACGTAAGTGGGTCCATGGAACACGAGGAAAATCACTTTATCACTGAAGGCTGACTTTTTTCGAGTTCAGACAACCAGGGACTGACTCATCCAAGGTTCGGATCATTGTGGAATGAGTTCACACGGGTTCGGATCACTAGAAGTCTGACTCCTCCAAGGTCCGAATCACTGGGGTCTAACTTTTCTCGGATCTAAGTCGCTGGGATGGGGATTGACTCTCCCAGGTATTGGATTACAGGGGATTGACTCTTCACAGGTTCGGGTCACTGGGAACTGATTCTTCTCGGATTTGAATCACTAGAATCTGCTCTTCTATGGCTTGAATAACTGGGACCTGACTTCTCGGGTTCAGATCACCGTAAACTGACTTCTCCGTTCGGATCACAGGGGACTGACTTTTCTTGGGTTCGGATCCCTGGGTACTGGCTATTGAAAGGTTTGAATGATTGAGGACTCACACGATGGGTCCTTATAACTAAGGACTGACTCTTCTCGGTTCGGATGACTAGCACTGACTCATCATTCGGATGACCGGGGACTGACTCCTCTGGGGATCGGATACTGAGGACAGACTATTGTCGGTTTCGAATTATTGGAAACTAATTCTTCTCGGGTGCAGATCACGACTGAGGACCGGATCTTCCCAGGTTCGGATCAAGATCGACCTGATAAGTGTAATCCTGATCATAAGGTAACATTTCATGTCAAATGAAAGTGGAGTGGCTTGCACACTCACACTTGTGGACCTTGGTGCAGTGAAGAAAAGAGAAGGATGTTGTTTACTCCAAGATTGCAAATCAAAGCCTAAAGCTGTACAAACGATGTGATGCACGCGTACACACTTGTATACTTATCGATCTATGCAAGCATTACAGATCAACCAGTGCGCATTAGTGCAACACACACACACACACACACAGACATGCACACGTGATTGCACTTAGACTGTATGAAATTCATTACAAACACGCACTCTTAACGTCACATGCAGGCCCTAATACGAAGACCTTAACCAGTCACAACGTTACAAAAACACATTTTTTCCTTAAACAGACATGTATGCAGTAACATAAGCATAGATGTGTGTACAAAAGAACACACACATACAACAACAGAAGTATTGCATGAGACACCAACGGTTTAAAACTAGAGGTCCTTGCGTTTTCTATGCCTCGTCACTAGTTAGATAAGGAAAATGAGCTCATAAATTTTCAAAATAATATTATACCATTATATTCATCTTTACCTAATTCTATATGCTATAGATGTGAATTTCCCAACATACAGCGCACCGGAGTAAGAACACTTAAAAAGTAAAAAAAAAATAATAATGATGCAAATTTTTGTAATTACCTGACTCAAAGCATAATCAGTCGGTCTCCTCCACAGAGTGTATATATGGTGTGAGTATTTAGTTTCCACCACGTATTGTTCTTTACTTGTCATGCTAACAAGACAGACGGAAAGACAGAAAACCAGACTTAGGGGTGTCGACATTGTTCCTCATACATAACATTGATGGACAAAAATCTAAAATAAAATTAGAACAGTATCAAAAGACCATCTCAATATATTCTTTTTTCAATGTCTTAATCTTGATTCTAGTTCTGTGTACCCGTTAAAAGTCCACCATATTCTGATTTTGCCAGAAGTGTCATTCTAACCAAGGGAGGAACTTAGCCTGACCCGACCAATCACTTATGGTCCAAGTTCCCTAATATTCACAAGTCAGGACAATATTCTGACCCACCTACTATCAGCACAAAAGTTCGAACTGCCACTTCGGCAAGAGAAGGAAAAATACAATCAAGTGGTCAGGAGCAAAAACATACATGTCCAATCAACGTAAAACTCGGAGTGCTACATAAAAGTAGGGGAAAGCATAAAAGTAGGGGAGGATATTTCGTTTCTTCGAACAAAAGATAAACGAGCCCTTTCACATACCATATAATTCCAGTAGAAAAAATCAATGTCAGAGAATATTACAAAAGTATCGTACACAATACATATGCAGAACATGTGTGTTTGTGTGTGTGAGTTTGTGTGATTACCTACTGTAATTACATACTTGTGCTGCACGGAGGGAGTTTTACATTCGCTTGGCCCCCTTTCTTTGATATTCTCTATTATCATACAACTTCTAATGCTTATGGATGCTGTCTGCATTACCTATGTCCTCAGTCATTATATCCCATACATCCACCATTATCTTACTTAAAGTTACTTCACATAACTTTTAACAAGTTTCTTGCTTTATTTTAAGTTACGTTCTCTGATTGCTCTACCCATACGTCTCTCGAAGACCTGTTCACTAACTACGTCATCGACCTGTTTTCAAATCATAAAGATTCTAATCAGGTTACCTCTCAATCTTCTATCTTTCAAGGTGGGCAAATTTGAAGCTTTTAGTCTTTCCCTGTAACTCAGATGTCTTATTCTGGTACCTCCTCTGTACATTCTTTATCAGCCCTTTATCCTTCTTTAGGTGCGGTGACCAAATCTAAGAAACATATTCTAGTTTTCTGTCAACAGCTTGCTTATTATTTCCTTCTCCTTGCACTTAAAAGCAGATCATTTGTCTCCTTAACTACGCTCCTCATGTGGGTCTCTGGTAACATATTAGGAACGGTGTTGATTCCTAACTTTTTCTCACATTAAGAATTCAGAAGCTTATTTCCAGCTAGATGGTAATCATATCGAGGCCCTCATCACTTTGCTCACGTCGGATTTCATCGACCAATGTATCAGACTAACATGGAGATTGTTTAGATTCCTTTGTAAGTTGATGGAATCCCCTTCACTTTTCACCTATGACCTTGCAACATACGCATACATATTCATGTAGGAGTCTATGCATTCAGACAAGTCATCTACATAAATCAAGAAGAGTAGTGGTCCTAGAAGACCACGAGGCATTCCGATGGTTACATCGACCCATTTGCAGAAGGTTTCTCTGACATGCGCCCTTTGTTCCCTTAAACCGACGAAGTAAATCCTCTTGTTCCTGTCCGATGATCCAGCTTCTTAATCAGCTTCGCATGTGACACGGTGTCAATAGCTTTCTGGTGGTCAAGATACAATCATCCACCTACTTTTTTTCCTTTTTCTAAGAGAGAACTCACTCTCTCGAGGAAATCTAAAAGGTTTGTTGCACATGACCTCCTTTCCCTAAAACCGAGCTGTCTCTTACTTAGGTAATTTCTCCTCTGTAAAAAGTCATTCATTTGCTTTCTAAGTATTTTACAAACCACACTCGTCAGCAAGACCAGTCCGTTGATCAGTGATGTTTCTGGTCACCTTCCCTATAGAGATATATTTGCCCTTTTTTATTCCCTTGGTGATGTGCCTCTCTCCAGAGACACACTGAACAGTGCATCAAGAGATTTATCTAACGTATATATGCATATCCTCAGCACATATGGCGAAATTCCATTAAAACCGTGAGCCTTGTGTGAGTCAAGACCTTTTGGTATTCTGTGATGCCTTTTCTTGATACCTCACTGTTCTCTGAATCCTCCTTACTATTCTATTTCATTGGTGTTGGGACTATTGTGCCTTACACTGTGAAAACAAAGCTGTTCTTCAGTTTCTCACATATCATGACATCATCCTCTTCAATTCTTCCTTCTTATTCCCTTGGTGTAATAACTGACTATTGATTCTTGATGAATTCATAAAAAAGTTCTGGATTTTCTCCTGTTTTGTCCACAACATTCTTTTCATAGCTTCTTTTTTCCTTCTTTTATTATTCTAGTATACTCGTACTTTGCTCTCTTATACTTTGCACGTGCTGATTGGCTGGAGTCTCGTCTACATATTTTCCGCTGCACAATTCAAAGCTCCTTTGCTTTTTGACATCATTTATCAAACCATTCTTTCCTCTTTCTTACCTTCCATCTGTATTTGGGGCTATAGGTACCCAGATGCCTACTCCTTCGTTGTAAATTTCATACAACCTCTCACCACAAAGCTACTAAACTTCATTTCCTAATCTATGTCACTATGTAAATTGTTAAGGTTTGTGTATTTTGGTCGATTATATCTCCTATCTATCCCTTACTTCTGCTCTTTTAGTGTCCTTAGTTAAACTTGATCATTGAATGATCAATTTCTGCAAATAGTTTTTAGTACAATGATCTCAGTATCCATACTGGTGTGTGTGATGATAAATTCTAGCATATGCTGGTGTATCAGTCTCTCTCGTCCCAGTATGTTTACCGACATGTTGGTTTAGAAAAATTTCAAGCATATAATTTCAAAGTTAGTGTCTCCATTGCTACATATAATCAGGGTCTAGATTTTCTCAGTCTATCTCTTTGTGATTGGAATTCCCCATTACCAGTACTTTACCTGTCAAAGAAATGAGCGTTTTACAGCTTCATGTACCATCCTCATTATTCCATCATCGTTAGCCTTATATATTTGTCAAGGACAGTTGCTATTCTTCGAGGATTGTATGATATCAACAACACTACGCACTTTCTCCCTACTGTTTCTCTTCGCACTGTGTATTGTCTAAATGAGCCATCATCCACTATCTCTTTAAATGTTACACCCTCTTTCAGTAAGAGGGCCAATAATCCCCCTTCTTTGCCTCCTCTTTCCCAACTTACTGTCATATACCGCTCTGGGCAGAAAACGTAAGAACGTATCTCTTAATAATTTATTTCTACATCTCTAACAATCCCAGCTTCGCCTTCCTTTCTATGATCCTTGAATGCCAGCCCTTTGACGCTGACATCTGAATATATTTCTTTCAGTCTGAAAATAATATTTCCTAACACTCCTGCCTTCTCTGTGGTGCGGCGGGACTGCTCCATCCTTTTGCCTCGTTTGGCGTATCCATTTTTAATCTTCTGGCTGTACTTTCTGCTTCTCTCCTCCTCCTCTATCACATATGATGAGTACTCCATTGAATCCCATCTTGTTTCAAGTTTCATCTGCCTCCTGGCTAGGCGATTTCAAGTCAAACGTAACCATAATGAGTCACCCCCTTACGTCTTGATGATAACCATCAACTCTATTCCTTTATCATCGAAATTGCATCTACTAGTTCTACAGTCACAAATAAACTTTTAATAATCATGTCTCGTTTCTTTCCACTTCCTTCCTTTTCTGGTGTGTGATTTTCTAAACGAAAAATAATAATGATTTACGTCTACTGATCTTCAGCTTCACTAATGTTTCATATTTTGCCATCATTTACTTGTCATCTGGATCATTCATTGATGAACTGTCAACCTTTGTGACTTTTACTTTTTCTGAAATCTCTCTTTGAGATAACAAGCACTGGTCCTGTATGCACTTCACTTTTCTAAGCTTCTCATCAAGTAGGCCATAGACTTCCTTGATTGCTCCAACTCTAACAATACGAATCATACTCTCTAAAGCCTCACTTAAATACCTGAGTATGACCTGGATCTATGTTCCTCTCTATCAATCTTTATGCTCTTTGTTTGTCAATCTATTGCCGAAACTGCCTCTTGTAAACCTCCCTGCTCACTATTGTCAAGAGACAGTGCATGCGTTTTAGTTCGTTCCTCAAACGGAACAGCTGACAAAATTGCTCCTTCTGCACCTTCCTGCCCACTATTGTCAGTGGACCCTGTACATGTTGTATACCTTTCCTCCAACTGAACAGCCTTGAGCAGACCTTATTAGTGTTTTAATGAAATCATTTTCTTTCCTTTGATTATGCATTTCCTGAATCCTATCCACTAATCTGATTTCTTTATTGTTTACATCCCAAACTCTTCATGATCCTTAAATTGATCCCTCAGTTCCTTTAACCCTTCTTGCAATTGTTTTACCATGTGTTCTTGCTTTTTAGTAAGGACCCATAACATCTCTAAACATTTCTTCTTCTTCTCTACGTCTTTTCTCTTATGACTGATTGATCTTGGTGCGTTCTTTTATCTAAGTCTATTTCTAGACTCTAATCTAATTTGAAATAAAAACTTTCGTACAGTACTCGGCTTTCTTTGTATTTGTTAATAACCTTGTTCTTGTTTTCCTGTCTAATTTCTCGTCTTTCTTTATGACTTCAATTTCAATTTTCTTTCGAGCTCAGGCAATACTAATGGCCTTAAATCTATCACCCACGTTAATAAAACAAGTTACAGATCATGATCTCAATCATAATGAGAATTTAAAACTCTGACACTAAGAGTGTTGCCTTTTGATCACATTAGAACTCTACTCCCTTTTGTTGAGTCGGAGCTGCACTTTCATACAGTAAAACTTAGCTACAGTCGCTCACTGCCCCAATGTTATCCACTTATTCTTCAACATTGGATCTCCCTATAAAAAAAAAAAAATCAAGAATTAGAAGAAATTGATCCACTGTAATTGGAAACACTTTTGGGATTTTGATTTGAAATTGGGATGCTTCCACTTAGAGCCCTAATAAACTCCCAGTAATAACTTATATCCAGTGCATACATCACTTAGGTGTCCCTTCACATTCTGCTTTACCTAACCCATACCTGTACGTTAATAGGATACATGAACTGTCTATCCAGATTTAGGAAGGTTAGCGGCTTTTGACTCCATATGTGTGATTACTATTTGTGTGTTACAGATAGCAAGTTTCAAACTTAAGTTACCCCGTCTCTTAGCTTTGCATACCTGAATGGACCAAGTATTTACATAGTACACACATGCACATATGCAACCTAGCCTAAGCTAAGTAACTATTTATTAACAAGCTCCAAGGGGATGATGAACACCTAGGATGAGTGTAGTCCAACTGCCATACCAGGATTCGAATCCATGTGGGTAAGACCCCAGGGGTGAGCCGTGCTGACTATACAAAAAAGGTCGGTGTTTGTGTGTGTGTGTGTGTGTGTGTGTGTGTGTGTGTGTGTGTGTGTGTGTGCAAACTGTGTATGTGTGTGTGTGTGTGTGTGTGTGTGTGTGTGTGTGTGTGCAAACTGTGTATGTGTGTGTGTCGCATGGGATCAGGTAGGACTGACGTCATAATAGTGACGACACAACGAAATAACCTTCCTTATACCCATAATGGACAGCAAAAATAAATATAAAACATATAGTGAGGGCCACCACCACCACAACAAAAAATTACCACAAAAAAATTGTCCGGCCTGACACAATACTGACTGATGAGTATTTCAAAACCACACTTACCGAAAACAGAATAAAAGGAAGGGGAAATATAATGCGAGTATTAGGATCTTCTAGAAGTGGACAGTGTGTGTGTGTGTGTGTGTGTGTGTGTGTGTGTGTGTGTGTGTGTGTGTGTGTGTGTGTGTGTGTGTGTGTTACGGGGTGAGAGTCTTACACCCTTGTTGCCCCGTCTCTTAATCTTATATATGAGAGTCAAGTGGGGAGTGTTCATCCTCCTCAATGTGGATGTAACTAAGATGAGAAGAAAGGAGAGATAAGTAATAGGTTTGAGAAGAGAAACCTGGATGTTCTCGCTCTGAGTGAAAAGAAGCTCTAGGGTAAAGGGGAAGAATGCTTTAGAAAAAGTCAGGGGTCAGAGAGAAGACAAGAGCTAAGGAAAGAGTAGCACTGCTCCTGAAGTAGGAGCTGTGGGAGTGTTTGACAGTGTGAGAAGGTAAATTCTAGATTGATGTGGGTAAAACTAAAAGTGGATGGAGAGAGATGGATGATTATTGGTGCTTATGCACCCTGGTCAAGAGAAGGAAATATCATGCGAGGCATGTGTTTGGGGAACAGCTGAGTGAGTGTGTCAGCACCTTTGATGCATGAGACCGGGTATTAATGATGGGTGATTAAAATGCGAATGAGTGATGTGGTAGTTGAGGGTACAATTGGTGCACATGGGGTATTCAGTGCTTTGAATGGATATGATGAGGAGCTTGTGAATTAATGGTGAAAAAAGACTGATGAATGGGAATTCCTCGTTTAAAAAGAGATACATACATAAGTATACGTATGGGAGTAGGAGAAATAGTCAAAGGGCATTATTGGATTATGTGTTAATTGATAGGCGTGTAAAAGAGAGACTTTTGGATAATAATGTGCTAAGAGGGGCAGCTGGAGGGATGTCTGATCACTATCTTGTGAAGGCGAAGGTGACGATTTGTCGAGGTTTTCAAAAAAGAAGAGAAAAAGTGGAGGAGAAGGGAGTGAAAAAAGTAAGTGAGCTTGGAAAGGACACTTGTGTGAGGAAGTACCAGGAGAGACTGAGTGTAGAATGGCAAAAGGTGAGAGCGAATAACGTGAGGAGAGTTTGTGGCGAATGAGATGTACTTTGGGATGCAGTGATGGCACGTGGAAAAGATGCATGTGGCATGAAAAAGGTGGAAGGGGGGCAGATTAGAAAGGGCAGTGAGTTGTGGGATGAACAAGTAAAGTTGTTAGTGAAAAATAAAAGAAAGGCATTCGGAGGATACTTACAAGGGGGGAGTGCAAATTACTGGAAGATGTATAAAAGAAAGAGGAAGGAGGTCAAGAGAGAGGTGCAAGGGTTGAAAAAGAGGGCAAATGAGGGTTGGGGTGAGAGAGTATCATTAAACTCTGGGAGAATAAAAAGATGTTTTGGATGGAGGTGAATAACGTGCGTAAGAGAACAAATGGGAATATCGGTGAAGGGGGCAAGGGCGAATTAATAACAGGTAGTGATGAAGTGATTAGATGTAGTGAGTATTTTGAAGAATTGTTGAATGTGTTTGATGATAGAGTGGCAGATACAGGGTTTTTTGGTCGGGTTGGTGTGCGAAGTGAGAGGGTCAGGGAGAATGATTCGCTTAAGAGAGGAGGTAGTGAGAGCATTGCGGAAGATAAAATCCGGCAAAGTGACGGGTTTTGATGGTGCTGCAGTGGAATTTATTAACAAAGGCAGTGATTGCGTTGTTGACTAGTTGGTAAGGATATTCACTGTATATATGGATGATGGTGAAGTGCCTGAGGGTTGGCGGAATGCGCGCATAGTGTCACTGAACAAAGGCAAAGAGGATAAAGGTGAGTGCCTAAACTACAGAGGCATAAGTTTGTTGAGTAGTCCTGGGATATTATATTGGAGGGAATTCCTTGAGAGGGTGAAGGCATGTACAGAGCATCAGATTGGGGAAGAGCAGTGCGGTTTCAGAAGTAGTAAAGAATGTGTGGATCAGGTGTTTGCTTTGATAGATAGATTTGTATGTAGTATTTATGGCTCCGGAGAAGGCATATGATAGGGCTGATAGAGATGCTCTGTGGAAGATTTTAAGAGTATATGGTGTGGGAGGTAAGTTAATAGAAGCAGTGAAAAGTTTTTACCAAGGATGCAAGGCATGTGTACCAGTAGGAAGTGAGGAGAGTAACTGGTTCCCAGTGAAGGTCGCTCTGCGGAAGGGGTGTGTCATGTTCCCATGGTTGTTTAACGTGTTTATGGATGGGGTGGTTAGGGAGGTAAATGCAAGGGTTTTGGAGAGAGCGAGAGTATGCAGTCTGTTGGGGATGAGAGGGCCTGGGAAGGGAGCCAGTTGTTGCTTGCCGATGATACAGTTCTGGCGGCTGATTCGAGGGAGAAACTGCAAAAGTTGGTGACTGAGCTTGGAAAGAAGTGTGAAAGAAGAAAGGTGAGAGAAAAGTTAATAAAAGCAAGGTTATTATGTTCTGTGGGATGTAAGTTTGAATGAAGAAAAATTGGAGGAAGTGAAGTGTTTCAGATATCTGGGAGTGGACTTACCAGCGAATGGAACCATGGAAGCGGAAGTGAATGTTTCAGGAGGAATGAAGAATGTGTAGGAGAGAACGTTTTTCTCGGAGCAAAAATGGATATGTTTGAAGGAATAGTTGAAAGAATAGTAGCTCCAAAAATACTGTATGGTTGTGAGGCATGTGCTACAAATAGCGTTATACGGATGAGGGTGGATGTGTTGGAAATGAAATGCTTGAGGACAATATGTGGTGTGAGGTGGTTTGATCGAGTAAGTAATGAAAGAGTAAGAGAGATGTGTGGAAGTAAAAAAGAGTGTGGCTGAGTGAGCAGAAGAAGGCCTGTTGATATGGTTTGGGCATATGAAGAGAATGAGTGAGGAAAGATTGACAAAGAGGATATATGTGTCAGAGGTGTAGGGAGCAAGGAGAAGCGGGGGACCAAATTGGAGGTGGAAGGATGGAATGAAAAAGATTTTGAGCAATCGGGGCCTGAACATATAGGAAGGTGAGAGGCGTGCAAGGAATAATGAATTGGAACGACGTGGTATACCGGGGTCGACGTGCTGTCAATGGACTGAACCAGGGTATGTGAAACGTCTAGGATAAACAATGGAAAGCTTTGTGGGGCCCTGATGTGGATAGGGAGCTGTGGTTTCGGTGCATTAAACATGACTGCTAAAGACAGCGTGAACGAATGTGGCCTTTTTTTTGTCAGTTTTCCTAGCGCTACCTCGCTGAAGCATGGGGTAGTGATGCTGTTTCCTGTAGGACGGGGTAGCGCCAGTAATGGATGAAGGCGTATACATGTATATGTCTGTGTATGTATATGTATATGTATGAATATGTGTATATGTTGATATGTATATGTATGTAATGTGCATGTACGGGCGTTCGTGTGTATGAGTGGGTGGGCCATTCTTCGTCTATTTTCTGGTCGTACCTCGCTGACGCGGGAAACGGCGATCAAGCATAATATGTGTATATATATATATATATATATATATATATATATATATATATATATATATATATATATATATATATATATATATATAACATACAAACCTCCAACAGCCAGGATCAAACCCGGGACCCCTGTGCAAGAGGCGGGAATGCTAATCGCTACGCTATGAGCCTGGCTAATAGGAAATAACTATTCGAATACTATGTACTCGAATACCCTTCGTCTCATGTTGGTGAGCAACGGGGTCTACACCGGTCATTTCCCAATAGTCGCACATAGCCAGCAGATACGCGCACCTTCAT
The DNA here is from genome assembly GCF_036320965.1 of Panulirus ornatus. Classification (NCBI taxonomy): domain Eukaryota; kingdom Metazoa; phylum Arthropoda; class Malacostraca; order Decapoda; family Palinuridae; genus Panulirus; species Panulirus ornatus. Next base: position 19,473,043 of record NC_092261.1, on the reverse strand, counting down.
ACAACATACAAACGTCCAACAGCCAGGATCGAGCCCGGGACCCCTGTGCAAGAGGCGGGAATGCTAATCGCTACGCTATGAGCCTGGCTAATAGGAAATAAATATTCGAATACTATGTACTCGAATACCCGCGTTGTACGGTTAGGTTCGGTAAAATGCTATCTGCTGGCTATGTGCGCCTGTTGGGAAATGACCGGTGTAGACCCCGTTGCTCAATCCATTGACGGCACGTCGACCCCGGTATACCACATCGTCCCAATTTACTCTATTCCTTGCACACCTTTCACCCTCATGTATGTTCAGGCCCCGATCACTCAAAATCTTTTTCACTCCATCCTTCCAATTCCAATTTGGTCTTCCGCTTCTCCTTCTTCCCTCCATGTCTGACACAATCTTTCCTCACTCATTCTCTCAATGTGTCCAAACCATTTCAACACACCTTCTTCTGCTCTCTCAACCACACTCTTTTTATTACCACACATCCCTCTTACTCTTTCATCATTTACTCGATCAAACCACCTCACTCCACATATTGTCCTCAAACATTTCATTTAAAACACATCCACCCTTCTCCGCACAACCCTACCTATAGCCCATATTTCGCAACCATATAACATTGTTGGAACCACTATTTCTTCAAAAATACCCATTTCTGCTCTCCGAGATAACGTTCTCACCTTGCACACATTCTTCAACGGTCGCAAAACCTTCGCTCCCTCCCCCAGCCTGTGACTCACTTCCGCATCCATGGTTCCATCCGTTGCCAAGTCCACTCCCAGATATCTAAAACAGTTCACTTCTTCCAGTTTTTCTCCATTCAAACTTACTTCCCAATTAACTTGTCCCTCAACCCTACTGAAACTAGTAACCTTGCTCTTATTCAAATTTACTCTCAACTCAGTCACTAACTTCTGCAATTTCTCTTCCGAATGTAGTTTCGGTGTATTACACATTACAGCTGAGGCTGAGTGTGAACAAATGTGGCCTTATTTGTCTATTTTCCTGACACTACCTCTTTGACGTAAGGGGGTGGCGATGCTGTTTCCTGTGGGGCAGGAGTGGTGCCGGGATTGGATAAAGGCAAGCGAGTATGAATATGTACATGTGTATATATGTATATGGTTGTGTATATGCATGTATATGTATAAATGTTGATATAAATATGTATGTGTATGACCGTGTATGTATATATGTATGTATACTGTTTCCTGGCGCTTCTTGCTGACGCGAGAAAAGTCGATCAAGTATAATAGATATGATAAAAACATATACAGCGAGGTAGCGTAAAGAATAGAAGACTGAGCCTAATAAGGAAAATCCTCACTTGGCCCCTTCTCTGTTCCGTCTTTTGGAAAAGGATAAACTGGGGGGAGGATTTCCATCTCCCCGCTCCCTCCCCTTTTAGTCGCCGCTCACAACACGTAGGGAATACATGGAAGTCTTCTTATCCCCTATCCCCAAGAATAACATATATTCATAATAATTAATCATACTTAATCGCTGTTCCCCGCGTAAGCGAGGCAGCGCAAGGACACAAACGAAGAATGGCCAAAGCACTCATATACACACACTTACACACACACATATATATATATATATATATATATATATATATATATATATATATATATATATATATATATATATATATATATATATATATATATATATATATATATATTTTTTTTTTTATACTCTGTCGCTGTCTCCCGCGTCTGCGAGGTAGCGCAAGGAAACAGACGAAAGAAATGGCCCAACCCCCCCCCCCATACACATGTATATACATACGTCCACACACGCAAATATACATACCTACACAGCTTTCCATGGTTTACCCCAGGCGCTTCACATGCCTTGATTCAATCCACTGACAGCACGTCAACCCCGGTATACCACATCGCTCCAATTCACTCTATTCCTTGCCCTCCTTTCACCCTCCTGCATGTTCAGGCCCCGATCACACAAAATCTTTTTCACTCCATCTTTCCACCTCCAATTTGGTCTCCCACTTCTCCTCGTTCCCTCCACCTCCGACACATATATCCTTTTGGTCAATCTTTCCACACTCATTCTCTCCATGTCACCAAAACATTTCAAAACACCCTCTTCTGCTCTCTCAACCACGCTCTTTTTATTTCCACACATCTCTCTTCCCCTTACGTTACTTACTCGATCAAACCACCTCACACCACACATTGTCCTCAAACATCTCATTTCCAGCACATCCATCCTCCTGCGCACAACTCTATCCATAGCCCACGCCTCGCAACCATACAACATTGTTGGGACCACTATTCCTTCAAACATACCCATTTTTGCTTTCCGAGATAATGTTCTCGACTTCCACACATTCTTCAAGGCTCACAGGATTTTCGCCCCCTCCCCCACCCTATGATCCATTTCTGCTTCCATGGTTCCATCCGCTGCCAGATCCACTCCCAGATATCTAAAACACTTTACTTCCTCCAGTTTTTCTCCATTCAAACTTACCTCCCAACTGACTTGACCCTCAACCCTACTGTACCTAATAACCTTGCTCTTATTCACATTTACTCTTAACTTTCTTCTTTCCAAACTCAGTCACCAGCTTCTGCAGTTTCTCACATGAATCAGCCACCAGCGCTGTATCATCAGCGAACAACAACTGACTCACTTCCCAAGCTCTCTCATCCCCAACAGACTTCATACTTGCCCCTCTTTCCAAAACTCTTGCATTTACCTCCCTAACAACCCCATCCATAAACAAATTAAACAACCATGTAGACATCACACAACCCTGCCGCAAACCTACATTCATGAGAACCAATCACTTTCCTCTCTTCCTACACGTACACATGCCTTACATCCTCGATAAAAACTTTTCACTGCTTCTAACAACTTTCCTCCAACACCATATATTAATACCTTCCACAGAGCATCTCTATCAACTCTATCATATGCCTTCTCCAGATCCATAAATGCTACATACAAATCCATTTGCTTTTCTAAGTATTTCTCACATACATTCTTCAAAGCATACACCTGATCCACACATCCTCTACCACTTCTGAAACCACACTGCTCTTCCCCAATCTGATGCTCTGTACATGCCTTCACCCTCTCAATCAATACCCTCCCATATAATTTACCAGGAGTACTCAACAAACTTATACCTCTGTAATTTAAGCACTCACTCTTATCCCCTTTGCCTTTGTACACTATGCACGCATTCCGCCAATCCTCAGGCACCTCACCATGAGTCATACATACATTAAATAATCTTACCAACCAGTCAATAATACAGTCACCCCCTTTTTTAATGAATTCCACTGCAATACCATCCAAACCTGCTGCCTTGCCGGCTTTCATCTTCCGCAAAGCTTTTATTACCTCTTCTCTGTTTACCAAATCATATATATATATATATATATATATATATATATATATATATATATATATATATATATATATATATATATATATATATATACATATATATATATATATATATATATATATATATATATATATATATATATATATATATATATATATATATATATATATATATTCCTCGAGGCTCGTAGAAGGGGACTAAAGGGGACGGGAGCGGGGGGCCAGAAACCATCCCCTCCTTGTATTTTGACTTTCTAAATGGGGAAACAGCAGAAGGAGTCACGCGGGGAGTGCTCATCCTCCTCGAAGGCTTAGATTGGGGTGTCTAAATGTGTGTGGATGTAACCAAGATGAGAAAAAAGGAGGGATAGGTAGTATGTTTGAGGAAAGGAACCTGGATGTTTTGGCTCTGAGTGAAACGAAGCTCAAGGGTAAAGGGGAAGAGTGGTTTGGGAATGTCTTGGGAGTAAAGTCAGTGGTTAGTGAGAGGACAAGAGCAAGGGAAGGAGTAGCACTACTCCTGAAACGGGAGTTGTGGGAGTATGTGATAAAGTGTAAGAAAGTAAATTCTAGATTGATATGGGTAAAGCTGAAAGTGGATGGAGAGAGATGGGTGATTATTGGTGCATACGCACCTGGGCATGAGAAGAAAGATCATGAGAGGCAAGATTTGGGAGCAGCTGAATGAGTGTGTTAGTGGTTTTGATGCACAAGACCGGGTTATAGTGATCGGTGATTTGAACGCAAAGGTAAATAATCCGGCAGTTGAGGGAATAATTGGTATACATGGGGTGTTCAGTGTTGTAAATGGAAATGGTGAAGAGCTTGTGGACTTGTGTGCTGAGAAAAGACTGGTGATTGGGAATACCTGGTTTAAAAAGCGAGATATACATAAGTATACGTATGTAAGTAGGAGATATGGCCAGAGAGAGTTATTGGATTACGTGTTAATTGATAGGCGCGCGAAAGAAAGACTTTCGGATGTTAATGTGCTGAGAGGTGCAACTGGAGGGATGTCTGATCATTATCTTGTGGAGGCTAAGGTGAAGATTTGTGGGGGTTTTCAGAAAAGAAGAGAGAATGTTGGGGTGAAGAGAATGGTGAGAGTAAGTGAGCTTGGGAAGGAGACTTGTGAGAGGAAGTACCATGAGAGACTGAGTATAGAATGGAAAAAGGTGAGAACAAAGGAGGTAAGGGGAGTGGGGGAGAAATGGGATGTATTTAGGGAAGCAGTGATGGCTTGCGCAAAAGATGCTTGTGGCATGAGAAGCGTGGGAGGTGGGTTGATCAGAAAGGATAGCGAGTGGTGGGATGAAGAAGTAAGATTATTAGTAAAAGAGAAGAGAGAGGCATTTGGACGATTTTTGCAGGGATATAATACAAATGAGTGGGAGATGTATAAAAGAAAGAGGCAAGAGGTCAAGAGAAAGGTGGAAGAGGTGAAAAAGAGGTGAGAGTTGGGGTGAGAGAGTATCATTAAATTTCAGGGAGAATAAAAAGATGTTTTGGAAGGAGGTAAATAAAGTGCGCAAGACAAGGGAGCAAATGGGAACTTCAGTGAAGGGAGCTAATGGGTAGGTGATAACAAGTAGTGGTGATGTGAGAAGGAGATGGAGTGAGTATTTTAAAGGTTTGTTGAATGTGTTTGATGATAGAATGGCAGATATAGGGTGTTTTGGTCGAGGTGGTGTGCAAATTGAGAGGGTTAGGGAAAATGATTTGGTAAACAGAGAAGAGGTAATAAAAGCTTTGCGGAAGATGAAAGCCGGCAAGGCTGCAGGTTTGGATGGTATTGCAGTGGAATTTATTAAAAAAGGGGGTGACTGTATTGTTGACTGGTTGGTAAGGTTATTTAATGTATGTATGATTCAGGGTGAGGTGTCTGAGGATTGGCGGAATGTTTGCATAGTGCCATTGTACAAAGGCAAAGGGGATAAGAGTGAGTGCTCAAATTACAGAGGTACAAGTTTCTTGAGTATTCCTGGGAAATTATATGGGAGGGTATTGATTGAGAGGGTGAAGGCATGAACAGAGCATCAGATTAGGGAAGAGCAGTGTGGTTTCAGAAGTTGTAGAGGATGTGTGGATCAGGTGTTTGCTTTGAAGAATGTATGTGAGAAATACTTAGAAAAGCAAATGGATTTGTATGTAGCATTTATGGATCTGGAGAAGGCATACGATAGAGTTGACAGAGTTGCTCTGTGGAAGGAATTAAGAATAAATGGTGTGGGAGGCAAGTTGTTAGAATCAGTGAAAAGTTTTTATCAAGGATGTAAGGCATGTGTACGTGTAGGAAGAGAGGACATGATTGGTTCTCAGTGAATGTATGTTTGTGGCAGGGGTGTGTGATGTCTCCATGGTTGTTTAATTTGTTTATGGATGGGGTTGTTAGGGAGGTGAATGCAAGAGTTTTGGAAAGAGGGGCAAGTATGCATTCTGTTGGGGATGAGAGAGCTCGGGAAGTGAGTCAGTTGTTGTTCGCTGATGATACAGCGCTGGTGGCTGATTCATGTGAGAAACTGCAGAAGCTGGTGACTGAGTTTGGTAAAGTGTGTGAAAGAAGAGAGTTAAGAGTAAATGTGAATAAGAGCAAGGTTATTAGGTACAGTAGGTTTGAGGGTCAAGTCAATTGGGAGGTAAGTTTGAATGGAGAAAAACTGGAGGAAGTAAAGTGTTTTAGATATCTGGGAGTGGATCTGGCAGCGGATGGAACCATGGAAGCGGAAGTGAATCATAGGGTGGGGGAGTGGGCGAAAATTCTGGGTGCCTTGAAGAACGTTTCGAAGTCGGAAATTACCTCGGAAAGCAAAAATGGGTATGTTTGAAGGAATAGTGGTTCCAACAATGTTGTATGGTTGCGAGTCATGGGCTATGGATAGAGTTGTACGCAGGAGGGTGGATGTGCTGGAAATACGATGTTTGAGGACAACATGTGGTGTGAGGTGGTTTGATCGAGTAAGTAATAATAGGGTAAGAGAGATAAGTAGTAATGGAAAGAGTGGGGTTGAGAGAGCAGAAGAGGGTGTTTTGAAATGGTTTGTGCACATGGAGAGAATGAGTGAGGAAAGATTGACCAAGAGGATATATGTGTCGGAGGTGGAGGGAACGAGGAGAAGTGGAAGACCAAATTGGAGGTGGAAAGATGGAGTGAAAAAGATTTGGGGGGATCGGGGCCTGAACATGCAGGAGGGTGAAAGGCGGGCAAGGAATAGAGTGAATTGGATCGATGTGCTATACCAGGGTCGACGTGCTGTCAATGGATTGAATCAGGGCATGTGAAGCGTCTGGGGTAAACCATGGAAGGTTGTGTGGGGCCTAGATGTGGAAAGGGAGCTGTGGTTTCGGGCATTATTGCATGACAGCTAGAGACTGAGTGTGAACGAATGGGGCGTTTGTTGTCTTTTCCTAGCGCTACCTCGCACACAAGAGGGGAGAGGGGGATATTATTCCATGTGTGGCAAGGTGGCGATGGGAATGAATAAAGGCAGACAGCGTGAATTGTGTGCATGTGTATATATGTATGTCTGTGTGTGTGTGTATATATATATGTGTACATTGAGATGTATCTGTATGTATATATACATATTATATATATATATATATATATATATATATATATATATATATATATATATATATATATATATATATATATATATGCGTATATCTTTATCATATTATCATTGTACTTTGTCGCTGTCTCCCGCGTTATCGAGGTAGCGCAAGGAAACAGACCAAAGAATGGCCCAACCCACCCACATCACATGTATATACATGCACGTCCACATTCCACATATACATAACTATACATTTCATCGTATTTATATATGTTTTAGTATGTTTTGGACAATCACATGTTTACCAAATGGCGTCCTAGCTTCGTCTTTTCGATGTATATCAACTGACTTATATTTCTCTCGTGTGTTTTATCCTGATGATGTGATTATTACATGAAAGTGCACTTGGAAACTTACCGTGTTTCATTTTCCCCGTAGACTCATACGAATAGCTTGATCACGTGCAAAATTGTGATCCTTTCCAATATATATATATATATGTATATATATATATATATATATATATATATAGAGAGAGAGAGAGAGATATATAGAGAGAGAGAGAGAGAGAGAGAGAGAGAGAGAGAGAGAGAGAGAGAGAGAGAGAGAGAGAGAGAGAGAGAGAGAGAGAACGATTGATGAAAGATTGACAAAGAGGATATATGTGTCAGAGGTTGAGGGAACGAGGAGAAGTGGGAGACAAAATAGGAGGTGGAAAGAAGGAGTGAAAAAGACGTTGAGCAATCGGGGCCTAAACATACAAGAGGGTGAAAGGCGTGCAAGGAATAGAGTAAATGGAACGATGTGGTATACCGGGGTCGAATTGCTGCCAATAGATTGAACCAGGGCATATGATAGAGTTGATAGAGATGCTCTGTGGAAGGTATTAAGAATATATGGTGTGGGAGGCAAGTTGATAGAAGCAGTGAAAAGTTTTTATCGAGGATGTAAGGCATGTGTACGTGTAGGAAGAGAGGAAAGTGATTGGTTCTCAGTGAATGTAGGTTTGCGGCAGGGGTGTGTGATGTCTCCATGGTTGTTTAATTTGTTTATAGAGTAAATGGAACGATGTGGTATACCGGGGTCGAATTGCTGCCAATAGATTGAACCAGGGCATATGATAGAGTTGATAGAGATGCTCTGTGGAAGGTATTAAGAATAAATGGTGTGGGAGGCAAGTTGTTAGAATCAGTGAAAAGTTTTTATCAAGGATGTAAGGCATGTGTACGTGTAGGAAGAGAGGAAATGATTGGTTGTCAGTGAATGTATGTTTGTGGCAGGGGTGTGTGATGTCTCCATGGTTGTTTAATTTGTTTATGGATGGGGTTGTTAGGGAGGTGAATGCAAGAGTTTTGGAAAGAGGGGCAAGTATGCATTCTGTTGGGGATGAGAGAGCTCGGGAAGTGAGTCAGTTGTTGTTCGCTGATGATACAGCGCTGGTGGCTGATTCATGTGAGAAACTGCAGAAGCTGGTGACTGAGTTTGGTAAAGTGTGTGAAAGAAGAAAGTTAAGAGTAAATGTGAATAAGAGCAAGGTTATTAGGTACAGTAGGTTTGAGGGTCAAGTCAATTGGGAGGTAAGTTTGAATGGAGAAAAACTGGAGGAAGTAAAGTGTTTTAGATATGTGGGAGTGGATCTGGCAGCGGATGGAACCATGGAAGCGGAAGTGAATCATAGGGTGGGGGAGTGGGCGAAAATTCTGGGTGCCTTGAAGAACGTTTCGAAGTCGGAAATTACCTCGGAAAGCAAAAATGGGTATGTTTGAAGGAATAGTGGTTCCAACAATGTTGTATGGTTGCAAGTCATGGGCTATGGATAGAGTTGTACGCAGGAGGGTGGATGTGCTGGAAATACGATGTTTGAGGACAACATGTGGTGTGAGGTGGTTTGATCGAGTAAGTAATAATAGGGTAAGAGAGATAAGTAGTAATGGAAAGAGTGGGGTTGAGAGAGCAGAAGAGGGTGTTTTGAAATGGTTTGTGCACATGGAGAGAATGAGTGAGGAAAGATTGACCAAGAGGATATATGTGTCGGAGGTGGAGGGAACGAGGAGAAGTGGAAGACCAAATTGGAGGTGGAAAGATGGAGTGAAAAAGATTTTGAGTGATCGGGGCCTGAACATGCAGGAGGGTGAAAGGCGGGCAAGGGATAGAGTGAATTGGATCGATGTGCTATACCAGGGTCGACGTGCTGTCAATGGATTGAATCAGGGCATGTGAAGCGTCTGGGGTAAACCATGGAAGGTTGTGTGGGGCCTAGATGTGGAAAGGGAGCTGTGGTTTCGGGCATTATTGCATGACAGCTAGAGACTGAGTGTGAACGAATAGGGCGTTTGTTGTCTTTTCCTAGCGCTACCTCGCACACATGAGGGGAGAGGGGGATATTATTCCATGTGTGGCAAGGTGGCGATGGGAATGAATAAAGGCAGACAGCGTGAATTGTGTGCATGTGTATATATGTATGTCTGTGTGTGTGTGTATATATATATGTGTACATTGAGATGTATCTGTATGTATATATACATATTATATATATATATATATATATATATATATATATATATATATATATATATATATATATATATATATATATATGCGTATATCTTTATCATATTATCATTGTACTTTGTCGCTGTCTCCCGCGTTATCGAGGTAGCGCAAGGAAACAGACCAAAGAATGGCCCAACCCACCCACATCACATGTATATACATGCACGTCCACATTCCACATATACATAACTATACATTTCATCGTATTTATATATGTTTTAGTATGTTTTGGACAATCACATGTTTACCAAATGGCGTCCTAGCTTCGTCTTTTCGATGTATATCAACTGACTTATATTTCTCTCGTGTGTTTTATCCTGATGATGTGATTATTACATGAAAGTGCACTTGGAAACTTACCGTGTTTCATTTTCCCCGTAGACTCATAGGAATAGCTTGATCACGTGCAAAATTGTGATCCTTTCCAATATATATACATATGTATATATATATATATATATATATATATATATATATATATATATATATATATATATATAGAGAGAGAGAGAGAGAGAGAGAGAGAGAGAGAGAGAGAGAGAGAGAGAGAACGATTGATGAAAGATTGACAAAGAGGATATATGTGTCAGAGGTTGAGGGAACGAGGAGAAGTGGGAGACCAAATAGGAGGTGGAAAGGAGTGAAAAAGACGTTGAGCAATCGGGGCCTAAACATACAAGAGGTGAAAAGGCGTGCAAGGAATAGAGGTAAATGGAACGATGTGGTATACCGGGTCGAATTGCTGCCAATAGATTGAACCAGGGCATATGATAGAGTTGATAGAGATGCTCTGTGGAAGGTATTAAGAATATATGGTGTAGGGGAGGCAAGTTGATAGAAGCAGTGAAAAGTTTTTATCGAGATGTAAGGCATGTGTACGTGTAGGAAGAGAGGAAAGTGATTGGTTCACAGTGAATGTAGGTTTGCGGCAGGGGTGTGCTCTGTGGAAGGTATTAAGAATATATGGTGTGGGAGGCAAGTTGATAGAAGCAGTGAAAAGTTTTTATCGAGGATGTAAGGCATGTGTACGTGTAGGAAGAGAGGAAAGTGATTGGTTCTCAGTGAATGTAGGTTTGCGGCAGGGGTGTGTGATGTCTCCATGGTTGTTTAATTTGTTTATGGATGGGGTTGTTAGGGAGGTGAATGCATGAGTTTTGGAAAGAGGGGCAAGTATGAAGTCTGTTGGGGATGAGAGAGCTTGGGAAGTGAGTCAGTTGTTGTTCGCTGATGATACAGCGCTGGTGGCTGATTCATGTGAGAAACTGCAGAAGCTGGTGACTGAGTTTGGTAAAGTGTGTGAAAGAAGAAAGTTAAGAGTAAATGTGAATAAGAGCAAGGTTATTAGGTACAGTAGGGTTGAGGGTCAAGTCAATTGGGAGGTAAGTTTGAATGGAGAAAAACTGGAGGAAGTGAAGTGTTTTAGATATCTGGGGGTGGATCTGGCAGCGGATGGAACCATGGAAGCGGAAGTGGATCATACGGTGGGGGAGGGGGCGAAGATCCTGGAGCCTTGAAGAATGTGTGGAAGTCGAGAACATTATCTCGGAAAGCAAAAATGGGTATGTTTGAAGGAATAGTGGTTCCAACAATTTTGTATGGTTGCCAGGCGTGGGCTATAGATAGAGTTGTGCGCAGGAGGATGGATGTGCTGGAAATGAGATGTTTGAGGACAATGTGTGGTGTGACGTGGTTTGATCGAATAAGTAACGTAAGGGTAAGAGAGATGTGTGGAAATAAAAAGAGCGTGGTTGAGAGAGCAGAAGAGGGTATTTTGAAATGGTTTGGGCACATGGAGAGAATGAGTGAGGAAAGATTGACCAAGAGGATATATGTGTCGGAGGTGGAGGGAACGAGGAGAAGTGGGAGACCAAATTGGAGGTGGAAAGATGGAGTGAAAAAGATTTTGTGTGATCGGGGCCTGAACATGCAGGAGGGTGAAAGGAGGGCAAGGAATAGAGTGAACTGGATCGATGTGGTATACCGGGGTTGACGTGCTGTCAGTGGATTGAATCAGGGCATGTAAAGCGTCTGGGGCTAAACCATGGAAAGCTGTGTAGGTATGTATATTTGCGTGTGTGGACGTATGTATATACATGTGTATGGGGGTGGGTTGGGCCATTTCTTTCGTCTGTTTCCTTGCGCTACCTCGCAAACGCGGGAGACAGCGACAAAGCAAAAAAAAGAAAAAAAAAAGAAAAAAAAATATATATATTGGAAAGGATCACAATTTTGCGCGTTATCAAGATATGCCTATGAGTCCAAGGGGGAAATGAAACACGATAAGCTCCCAAGTGCACTTTTGTGTAATAATCACATTATCAGAGGAGATGAGAGAGAAATATAACAGTCAGTTGATATACATCGAAGAGACGAAGCAAGGACGCCATTTGGTACACATGCGATTGTCCAAGACAGACAATGAGCGTTCATAAAGCGTTCATAAACATATCATTTTACAAATTTTATCAACAATAAAGTTATCTAATTTGTGTAGACCTTCACTAATATTAAGATTATAATTCTTTGTGTATTTTATGATAGAAGATTCAATTATATTTGTCATGGTAATAGAGTTAGAGTTAACTGAGGTGGTATTACTCCAGTCAATACAATGATCATAGCTTTTAACGTGATTAAACAAGGCATTTGATTCTTTTCCCATTCTTATACTACATTAATGTTGCTTAAGTCTAACAGAGAGATTCTTACCAGCCTGACCAATATAAAATTTATCATAATTTCCACATGGCACTTTATAGATGCATCCAGGGGAATTTTCTGGTGAATTCCTGATTAAGATATTTCTTATAGTATTATTGTTGCTGAAGGCAACATTTACATTAAAGGATTTAAGCAACACGGAAAGTAAAGTAAAATTATTATCAAAAGGGAGAACTAAAAGATTCTTGGTGTCAATGGGAGTTTTAGGCTCAACTTTATAAAATGATTTCTTTGCTAACTTAAGGGATTTATCATTGAAAGATCTAGGGTACTTTAACTTAGATCTAATAGAATATATCTTTTCAAAATGGTATGTTACCATTTTTAGCTTCCATGATCCATAGGCAAGGAAACAAGTTTAAGTTTAGTATATACAGAAACTAATGTATGCTCATATATCCATTATTATTCATCTCAACTAGACAGAGTTAAATTATCATTTCAATCTATGTTCCTTAGGGCATTACGTATTTGCAGTCCAGAGCTTATTGATGAGTTTGAGAAGATATATTCTACTGGATCTAAGTTAAAGTAACCTAGATCTTTCATTGATAAATCCCTTGAATCAGCAAAGAAATCATTTAATAGAGTTTGAGCCCAAACCTCCCATTGACGCCAAGAATCTTTTAGTTCTCCCTTTTAATAGTAATTTTACTTTACTTCCCATGTTGCTTAAATCCTTTAATGTAAATGTTGCTTTCAGCAACAATAATACTATAAGGAATGTCTAAATCAGGAATTCACCAAAAAATTCCCCTGGATGCATCTATAAAGTGCCATGTGGATATTGTGATAAATTTTATGTTGGGCAGACTAGTAAGGATCTTTCTGTTAGACTTAAGCAACATAAATATAGTAGAAGAACGGGACAAGAACCAAATGCCTTGTTTAATCACGTAAAAAACTATGATCATTGTAGTGACTGAAGTAATGCCATCTCAGGTATTAACTCTAACTCCAGTACCACGCAAAATATCATTAAATCTTCTAGTATTAAATAAACATTGAATTTATTTCATTATCTATTATACTCTGTCGCTCACTCCCGCGTTTGCGAGGTAGGACAAGGAAAGAGACGAAAGAAAGGCCCAACCCACCCACATACACATGTATATACATTCACGTCCACACACGCACATATACATACCTATACATTGCAACGTATACATATATATACATACACAGACGTATACATATATACACATGTACATAATTCATAATTGCTGCCTTTATTCATTCCCGTCGCCACCCCGCCACACATGAAATGACAACCCTCTCCTGCCGCACGCGCGCGAGGTAGCTCTACGAAAAGACAACAAAGATTACATTCGTTCACACTCAGTCTCTAGCTGTCATGTAAGAATGCACCGAAACCACAGCTTCCTTTCCACATCCAGGCCTCACAAAACTTTCCATGGTTTGCCCCAGACGCTTCACATACCTTGGTTCAATGCACTGACAGCACGTCGACCCCGGTATACAACATCGTTCCAATTCACTCTATTCCTTGCACGCCATCCACCCTCCTGCATGTTCAGGCCCCGATCACTCAAAGTCTTCTTCATTCCATCCTTCCACCTCCAAATTTGGTCTCCCACTTCTCCTCGTTCCCTCCACCTGTGACAAATATATCCTCATTTTCAATCTTTCCTCACTCATTCTCTCCATGTGACCAAACCATTTCAATACACCCTCTTCTGCTCTCTCTACCACACTTTTCATTACCACACATCTCTCTTACCCTTTCATTTCTTAATCGATCAAACCACCTCACACCACATATTGTCCTCAAACATCTCGTTTCCAGCACATCCACCTTCTTCCGCAGAACCCTATCTATAGCCCACGATTCGCAACCATATAACATTGTTGGAACCAATATTCCTTCAAATATACCCAATCTTGCTTTCCGAGATAATGTTCTCGCCTTCCACACCTTTTCCAACGCTTCCAGAACTTTCGCCCCCTCCCCCACCCGGTGACTCACTTCCGCTTCCATTTCCATCCGCTGCCAAATCCACTCCCAGATATCTAAAACACCTCACTTCCTCCAATTTTTCTCCATTCAAACTTACATCCCAGTTGATTTGTCCCTCAACCCTACTGTACCTAATACCCTTGCTCTTATTCACATTTGCTCTCAGCTTTCTTCTGTCACACATATTTAAGTATAACCTTGATATTAGTGAAGTTCTATACAAAACGGATAACTTTATTGATGATAAGATTTCTAAACAGTTCACCTTCTTGTCCACATAGTAAGTTTATGTTACGCTCGTAGTCTGTCTTGGATAATCACATGTTTACCAAATGGCGTCCTAGCTACGTCTTTTCGTTGTATATCAACTGACTGTTATTTCTTTCTTGTGTCTCCCCTGATGATGTGATTATTATACGAAAGTGCACTTGGGAACTTATCATGTTTCATTTTCCCTGTGGACTCACAGGAATATATATATATATATATATATATATATATATATATATATATATATATATATATATATATATATATATATATATACACAAGGAATTATGATCTCAATATTAGTGATGGTCTGTACAAATTAGATAACTTTATTGTTGATAAGATTTGTAAAATGATAAGTTTAAGAACGCTCGTTTTATGTTTTGGACAATCACCTGTTTACCAAATGGCGTCCTAGCTTCGTCTCTTCGATGTATATCAACTGACTGTTATATTTCTCTCTTGTGTCTCCCCTGATGATGTGATTATTACACGAAAGTGCACTTGGGAACTTTTCGTGTTTCATTTTCCCCGTGGACTCATAGGAATATATATATATATATATATATTCCTCATATATATATGGTTCTCAGTGAATGTAGGTTTGCGGCAGGGGTGTGTGATGTCTCCATGGTTGTTTAATTTGTTTATGGATGGGGTTGTTAGGGAGGTAAATGCAAGAGTTTTGGAAAGAGGGGCAAGTATGAAGTCTGTTGGGGATGAGAGAGCTTGGGAAGTGAGTCAGTTGTTGTTCGCTGATGATACAGCGCTGGTGGCTGATTCATGTGAGAAACTGCAGAAGCTGGTGACTGAGTTTGGAAAGAAGAAAGTTAAGAGTAAATGTGAATAAGAGCAAGGTTATTAGGTACAGTAGGGTTGAGGGTCAAGTCAATTGGGAGGTGAGTTTGAATGGAGAAAAACTGGAGGAAGTGAAGTGTTTTAGATATCTGGGAGTGGATCTGGCAGCGGATGGAACCATGGAAGCGGAAGTGGATCATAGGGTGGGGGAGGGGGCGAAAATTCTGGGGGCCTTGAAGAATGTGTGGAAGTCGAGAACATTATCTCGGAAAGCAAAAATGGGTATGTTTGAAGGAATAGTGGTTCCAACAATGTTGTATGGTTGCGAGGCGTGGGCTATGGATAGAGTTGTGCGCAGGAGGATGGATGTGCTGGAAATGAGATGTTTGAGGACAATGTGTGGTGTGAGGTGGTTTGATCGAGTGAGTAACGTAAGGGTAAGAGAGATGTGTGGAAATAAAAAGAGCGTGGTTGAGAGAGCAGAAGAGGGTATTTTGAAGTGGTTTGGGCACATGGAGAGAATGAGTGACGAAAGATTGACCAAGAGGATATATGTGTCGGAGGTGGAGGGAACGAGGAGAAGAGGGAGACCAAATTGGAGGTGGAAAGATGGAGTGAAAAAGATTTTGTGTGATCGGGGCCTGAACATGCAGGAGGGTGAAAGGAGGGCAAGGAATAGAGTGAATTGGAGCGATGTGGTATACCGGGGTTGACGTGCTGTCAGTGGATTGAATCAAGGCATGTGAAGCGTCTGGGGTAAACCATGGAAAGCTGTGTAGGTATGTATATTTGCGTGTGTGGACGTATGTATATACATGTGTATGGGGGGGGGGGGCCATTTCTTTCGTCTGTTTCCTTGCGCTACCTCGCAAACGCGGGAGACAGCGACAAAGTATAATAAAAAAAATAATATTTTCTTTTTCTTTTAAACTATTCGCCATTTCCCGCGTTAGCGAGGTAGCGTTAAGAACAGAGGACTGGGCCTTTTTTGGAATATCCTCACCTGGCCCCACTCTGTTCCTTCTTTTGGAAAATTAAAAAAAAAAAACGAGAGGGGAGGAATTCCAGCCCCCCGCTCCCTCCCCTTTTAGTCGCCTTCTACAACACGCAGGGAATACGTGGGAAGTATTCTTAATCCCCTATCCCCAGGGATAATATATATATATATATATATATATATATATATATATATATATATATATATACCTTGCCTTGAATCCTATGTGTACACGCATACAGACACCCACACTAGCGTAAACAAGCCCTCCAAGTGTGTGTGTCTGTGTGTGTGTGTGTGTGTGTGTGTGTGTGTGTGTGTGTGTGTGTGTGTGTGTAATTACCTATTTCCACAGAACGGGGAGAAAGTCCTACAGTGCTGGGACCATATTTGTGTGTATGAAGTCTTTGTCAGGTAAACTAGACGCCAAAAACGTTCTAAGCCAAAGTGAAACGACTGTAATTTGCCATGCAAATAATACCGGCGACAGATAATGAGCAATGAGTCACCAACCGTGTGACGATGTTGGTCGGCCAGGATAGCTGAAGGGTATATCTCTCTCTCTCTCTCTCTCTCTCTCTCTCTCTCTCTCTCTCTCTCTCTCTCTCTCTCTCTCTCTCTCTCTCTCTCTCTCTCTCTCAAAATGTCAATTGCGTAATAAGATGTTATATAGATTTCATAAACTCTAAATGCTGCAAACAGTACAGCGCGTCAGGCTCACTCAACATGAAAGGCCATACACTCCTTGCTAGGCACAATCTTTCACCTCTAAACAATCACCACAAACAAGGCATGGAAGGATCTCAGTGTATTCTTCCTGTATGGTTGATGGACGTCGTGTTGAAGTTACTGTTACTAAATGAAATCCTTGCATGATTTAAACTCATAATGATTACATTGCTGAAGACCGTTGAAACAGCAGTTATTCCTATGGAACGATCGCTTGCCAAAGGATAGACACCTGGTCGCTACAAACATTTTTCGTACTGAACGAGCAAATCCGACGCGGGGTCGTCATATTTCCAGTGTAGCTTTCACTCTGGAATAACTTGCCAGCCTCTACTCCGCGATATCTCCTCACCCTCATCCCTTTTATTCAACTGACTTATCTCTTCTGAACACTTTTTTTTTGGTTCACAGGTGTTCTCACAGGACACCTCTTCTCACCTGCAGTAAACTCTTCTTGATATTCAGTAGACACCACTCTACCTGTCACATCATGTTTTCTATCTTGAGGCATCTCTCCTCATTTGACACATTTCCCCTATTGATTTAACACACTTTTTTTTTCATATACCTTCATATACTTTACACAATTACTCTGATCGACACACTTCTCGCCTGACACATCTGTCTCTTCACTTAAGGCACCAATTACATCGCCTTATCTGTCCCCAGAAGATCTCTCCTCACGTGGACTACAATCCGCTCATCTCAGAGACCTCTACAGATCTTCCTAAGGCTGGAGATCATCGTCTAGACGGGAGCTACCAGTGACCTGCTTATCACACGGCTCGCAACGTGTCAGGGTTACGTCACTCCCTACGTCATATATTATAACAAACATCAGAGATATATCACTGAGTATATGATGGGAGCTACAAAGGAAATGAAACACGGACATTCAAACGGTTTCGTGAGTATTCATGTATCTTCTTGTTTCATTTCTCTTGTGGGTTCCAGCATATTCCCGAATCACGTATTCCTTTGCGATTTATCTGCATCGTTGAGGGTCCATGAGAGGTGAAGCTGGTTCGTGGTTAGCGAGAGGTAAACTTGGTTTAACCCCCTGAGGAAGACTGTGGGATCCCTGGGCATGATGGCGTGACTTTTTACTTGACCCTTGAAAGTCAGGTTAGAGGCCAATACACAATGGGGCGACATCATCTGGAGTCTGCAAGCACTGATGTCTACCCAAGAAACTAGACTGTAGACGGGAGGGTCTCGTGTGTGTGTCGCGGACTCACCACCCGACATACGATATACCTACCCTTCCTCGCCCTCTTTGCTGACGGTAGTGGTGGAGTTATAACCACCCTAGGGAGAGGCTGGAAGACCGCAGAGGTAACACCATACACTCCACCATCCGCCGATGTTGCTACCCCCTCTCTCACTTCTGTTCTAAACCTATTCTTGTACGGATGGAGCCTTTCGTAGTCTTTCGTATCGGTCTGTATTCTCTTTCAATCTCCTTCCGCATGCCGCTCGAGCAATCACCCAGTACATATCGCGTCAGTTTTTTCTCTTGTATCCTCTCGTGTGAGGTCTTTTGATTAAGACTTTCGAGTTTTTTCCAGTTCCTACGACGACACAATCTTTGTAGTCAGAGGACTATAGGAGTCATATCAGGTCATGAAGGTCTCGGGAGGCTCTGCTAACTAGGTTAGGAAATAATGGAAACATTACTCTCTTTATACTACATGGGGAAAATATCCTATGTGGTTCTTGTATATGGTGGTGTGGCGTTTTACCTGATCCTTATGGGTCAAGTTAAATACCAGAGACCATCATGTCCACGCTCAAGGGGTTAGCAAATTATCAAATGCTTGGAGCGTCGTGAATTTCAGCCAATCTAGGGAAAACTAGTTCGTCCATACGATAGCAGCAGCTTTGTAAGCGGGTAAATGATTGGTTCAAGTGCAGTATTGCAGCTCAAGACAATGAATGAATAGGTATCCTCTAATACTGACTAAATCCGTTATTTCTATCTTTCTGTTTTCCCAATGTTCTCCTTATCAACGTTTGGGTAGCTAACCCACCCACTGGTAAAGATCCACTAAATCATTACGTTTTTTCAATATGTCAAAGTAAATCGATATTACGAAACTTTCCTACCCATCCACTTACCAGCAATCCAAAACGTTCGATTCCCATTGCGTCCAAGTATCTTTAATGTCCACTGTGCTTTTGTAATGGAAAAATGCACAAAAGAGATAAACAATATTTCATTTGAATTTCCTTTCATTAGCCCGCCCTAACACTGTACCAATAGGATGCTTGTATTATAGCTTAACTTGGTGGTAATCACAGTGCCGCCTTCTGATGGTGTCGGGATTGGCCTACCTGATGCTGCCTGTTCCATTACCTCCCAGTGGGTTCTCCATCCCCGTACACGTTCCCGTTCCCTCTCCTTGGCTGTAAGTGTAACACATAGAGAAGAGACATTGGTCTAGAATTCCCGCTTTTTAGAATGACTCGGTTCCCTAACCCGTTGCTTTGGTATTTATTAATTATAGCTCACAGACAGACAGACTGACAGACAAAGTGACAGACAGAATTTCTATGAAATAACTGAACGGTACCTGATTTGACTGACAGGCTACTGCCTACAACATTCAGTAATTTCCTAAGAATATTATGTCCTTCTATCCGTCAAGTTTGTCTCTCTAGAAAACTCCCTCAGCAGTTGCCTACCCCAACTCCATCCCCCCTTGCCAGGTGTCTCCGTCGAAGATCATTCTACCTGATAAATGATAGTAGAAGGGAAGGACATACGACAGGGACGAGATGATGTCTCCCCCAAGCCTCCCACACCATGTGTGTGCCCTACCAAGTGTCGCCCACCAAGACTATCTCCAATATGTGTCTCCCCTCTAAGACTCCCCCACCAGGTACATAAGAGTACACGGGAAGGGCACATAACAAGGGATGTGAAGATGCTCCCTTCATAACTCTCCCACATGGAGTCTCCCCCAAGACTTCCCCACCAAGCACATGAAGGTACCAGGGAAAGTCAGGTAACAAGAGACCTAAGCGTGTATCCCAACATGAATCCTCCACCAGGTGTCTCCCTGCAAGTACCTCCCAGCAGGCGTCACCCCCATGCCTCCACGTCACAATAAGAGCCAGACAACATTAGTCTCGCTTCCCTGGGTGTTGCCCGGGGATTAAATCTCAGCTAGAGTAAGACCCCAGGAATCACTACTCAGCCTCAGTGATAATCCCGCTCCTGCTGCTTCACCTCACCCCACGATACCTGGATATTTGATAATCTACCTCTTTATATCGGCCACTGGGTCGGGCGAGGTCGGGACGGTGTGAGGCTGGTGAGAGTGCGGGATAGCGGGGCGGGTGACGACACACGGTGGAGGCCACAGGCTCTGCCACTCACCACCACAATTCAAACCGATCCTCCTCACTCTACCAGACACTGTTACTCACGTCACCGAAGCTGCACAAAAGAAGACTTGCTTCGATGCACTCCAAACTAATTTTCTAAATCAAAACACAAAGGCATTATCATCAAGTATTTTGCGTACATATTCATATATTTATCATCATTAGCCCCCTTTCTAGCTTTACTGGGATAGGTCAGGTACATTACTATCCCCTGTCCAGTGTGAAACATGGACTTACATAACTACTTAAATGCATTCAAATTTTTATCATTACGTTACACACTAATTGTCGGCATTCTTCTTATTCAGTCTCTATATTTCCCTAATATTCCTCAATGAGCAACCTACCACATGCTGGGAGGAGAGGGCAGTTGTGCATCCCAGGCCCAGCAGCAGATGTAGCAACAGCTTCCCAACACATCATGTCATTACTAAGGATCTAAAAAGGAATCCGTATCGGTTACGTTTTATCAAAAAAGGCCTTGAAACCTGTTCACATAATCTATACATAATTATACTAATCAATCTATAAATCAAATTTTGCAGTCTTCATCGTTATTCGTTATAAATGTGAATTTCGACAATGGCCAATGACAAACCGATGACGGGAAGGAAATAAGGAAAGGTACAGCCTCCAGTAACGTTATGCCCATTACAAGCTAAGAAAAAATGAAAATGGAAAGTTTTTATTTTCCGAGGTTAAACCTTCGTCATGCATATCAACCTGGTAAATAAATTAATAATATTACCAGTTTTAAGCAAAAGAGTATTCCATTATTGTCAGCCATGATGTTTGCTTACGACCTAAATACCGAAACTAGGCAGCGTGGCACAACTCACACTGCAATTCTATTGTTATAAAACTGGTGCACTTCTCAGTGATATTAAACTAAGTTAAACAAAATGACTTACTTCCATTTCCATGGTTCCATTTGCTGCTGTGTCCACTCCCAGATGTGTAAAACACTTTACTCCCTCCATTTTTTCTACATTCAAACTCACACCTCAACCAACCCATCCCTCAACCCTGCTGAACCTATAACCTTGTTTTTATTCACATTTACTGATAACTTTCTCCTTTCACATACTCCTCCAAGATCAATCGTCAACTACTGCAGATTCTCACTTGAATCCGCCACCAGCGCTCTATCATCAGCAAACAACAACTGACTCATTTCCAGGGTCTTCTCATCCCCCACAGACCGCAAACTTGCCCCTCTCTCCAACACCCTCTTATTGCCCTCCCTCATCAGCCCATTCACAAACAAACTCCACAACCATGGTAACATCAAGCACCCCTGCTGCAGACCAACCTTCACTTGGAACCATTCACTCTCCTCTCTTCCTACTCGTACACAAGCCATACACCCTTGATAAAAACTTACTACTTCCAGCAGCTTTTCTCAACACTGGATATTCTTAAGACCTTCCACAAAGCATCTCTATCAACCCTATTTGCCCCAGATCAATGAATGCCACAAACAAATCTAGAGACAGGCGTAGGTATTTGTGTAATGTGGGGTTTCTACGACAGTTTAGATCTTACAGTAATACCAAGTATGTTTATTGTTATTGTGTTGAATATATGCTGTACAAGTCTGAATTCATATATGATATTGTGTCAAAACGAGACGCAGATCAAGCAAGAAAAGATAGAAGGAATATGAAGGGGATGGAAGAATGCTATGTTGACTCTCTAACGTATGCATGCACTTAGTTATCCACTGGACGAAGAAGCTGATAGTAAGGATGAATGGTGCAGAGGCGTAAAGAAATCAGTGGGACATCGCTCTTGATAGGAAAGAAAGAGAGGCTGATCTATCGATAATTGTGGAAACTGATATGCCAGAGAATAAGTTAGAAATGAATAACGTAATGAGGGAAGAAATCAAAACAGGAGGGCCTGAACATGAAACCCCAATGGTATACCATACCACAAGCTTTCGATAGATCATGCTGAATCAACATAAGATTTTCCACGATCTTTCAGAGATGATGATAAGACATTAGTAAAATTGGAAAGGATATCATCCGTGGATCTTGCCTTGTGAAAGCCAAGCTGATAAATAATCAGAGAGAGTAGTGTAATATTCATGGACATGGGAGTCCAGATTGGACTCAAAGGTTTTGGAAATAAAAGAAGTCAGAAATACGGGACAATAGGTAGAATAAATAAAACAGATACCATTCTTTAGGACAGGTTGTACTAATGCATGTTTCCAAGAAAATGGAAAATGTTATAAATCATAAGCGAAAATGACAAGGAAGAACAGGCGCAAATTCAGAAGTACACTCCTTCAAAACACGAGGATGTTGCCATCTAGTCCGTACCATCTGGTCTACCCGCCTTGATTGTGTCTAGAGAAAGAAGTGCTTTTGGAACTGCACACAAAAATAAAAAATTATGGTAACGGCATAGGATTAGTAAGGTGACCCTAAGGGTCGCGGGAACATTCGAGTCATCCATGGTAGAGTTCGAGGAGAAAGGAAAAGCAAAAAGTTTCTTAGTCTATAGAAGAGACAGTTTTAGTATCCTCAAAACGGTAGAGGGAGGAAAGATAGGACGACAGAATACACAAATATGTATCAGACACAAACCACCTAAGCAAGGCGACAGGGGAGGAAAACAATCGGCGCATAACCAGTAACTGAAGCTAGGAAGGTAACCATCGTGACGACCACAGGCGGGTGCACACATCAGCCGCACCTCATAGGCGACCTCATAGGCGACCTCATAGGCGACCTCATACGGGTTAGTACGGCACAAAGCTCATTCTCTCTTTCGAGGTCGGCAGGTGGTGGTAACAAGAGAAAAGTGGGTGATGGTGTGGTGGTTATGATCCCTCAAGGTGAGGCGTTACTACCATGGGGGTTTAGAGGTACAGGTGGCTCGCCAAGATCTGGTTCAGGTGTGAGCTGGTAAATGCAGCTAGCTTCTTTTCACAGTATCTAACCAATATCTATTTCCTTAAACGTACATTCTGGTTGTATGCTTTATTCTGCCTTTTTCCTTATTCTCCGCCATTGTAGGACAATAATGCTTATACGTGTCGGAAATATGATGGTGGCTTATGAAATTACCTGTGGTAATAGGAGGTAGTAAAAGAGATGACTGTTGAAGACTGTAGCAGCAACAACAGTACAGCTTACCATAAATGTTAGTCCGTTGTGACAATAACAAGAAAAAAAAGTGACGCATCTCTTGTGAATCTGATATACGTTGAAGGAGCTGAGGTTAAGGTATGAATGATGGTGGTGAGGTGAAGGTATACTACTTATATCCAACTTAATTTCTATTTCTGTTTTATTTCTCCTTCGTGGTCATTGATTTCAGTCCCCGTCTGGCCTTATTGATCTAGCTTCCGCCGGCATCTCCATTTTTTTTTTGATAGTTCTTATTTTCTTTTTTAAATGTCTCATGACCGATCCTGACACTCGATTTTCGTCTGTGTCCTAATGTGGCAGTCATCTCCCGTATTGCTGATACATTTATAGCCCATTTTTCAGTTTCTATCAGTTCCTGTAAAACCCACCTGTCAGTCTCTGTCGGTACCTGTAACCCCTATATCATTCTGTGTCGGTACATCTACCTCTATCTTTCATCAGGTTCCCACTGTGCGTCATGGTGGTGACTGCAAGTGCTACCTGCCAAAGGAAGGGGCGTGAGAGAGTCACGTGCGTGAAGCGTAACTAGTCAGACACGCGCCACGACGGGCACGCGCTCTGCTGCCGCGCGTATATGTGTGCAACAGCCAAGTGCATGACGGGACAGTAAGCTGCTCTGTCGTAGTTCTTTGTTGGTTCCTTCACGCCCACGGCCGATGACTCCAAGCCTGTGAGCGTGGCGGCGGATCGCCGTGCGTCAGTGAAGGCGTTAAACGATTGCCACACGCCCTCGAAGACTAGGAGAGACTCAGATATGCCTCCATCAACAGATATGCCTCCAACAACCTAGATTCTCCACACACACACACACACACACACACACACACACATAAGGGGATATAAACATACTCCAAAGCTAGTCTGATACACGATTAATGGAATTTAACCTAAGCAAATACATAAAATGAGGATGAAACAAATCCAAAGGAAATAAGCTTCGAGATTCTGTGTCTGAGAAGGATCTGGGAGTCGAAATCGTCCCTAACCTGCCGTCAGAGTCCTGTATTAGGAGAATAGTCCACTGTGTCTGCCGAAAAATATCGGAATAGTCTTTAAGTATAGGGATAAGGAAATATTAAGCAAGTTGTTCATGTCCTACATAAAGTTAAACGTAGAATATGCTTCACAAGTTTGGTCACTGCATCTGAAGAAGCACAAGGAGCTAAAAAGAGATGGTCCAGAGAAGGGTAACAAAGAGATGTCAGTTACAGAGAAAGGCTAAAGCCTTAAATTTGCCCATCTTAGAAGAAAGAAGACTGAGGGATGACCTGACCACAACTTATAATTTTCGAAAACCGATCAACAGGTGAACAGCGAACAGTTATTCGAGATGTGTAGGGACAGAACAACCAAAGGAGATGGACTAGAATGACTGAGGACACATGGCAAATGAATGTTCAAAAGATGAGGCCCCATGGCTGAAATATTCCCTCCCCGTACCGTATAAATAGGCAATTATTAATAACTAAGCCGCCCTTATCACTCTTGCTAGCCTCACCTCGATGAGAAGAAAGTTGACGGATTTTATCCTCGTTTGCACCTCTTCCCGTCTATCCACTTCATACAAAACTCTTACATGGAATGAATCATCTGGGCATCATAGTCTTTACGATGATCCAGAAGAACCCACACAAGAAGCGTCCCTCTTTACCCTCTGCGACACTTTACATAATGTGTTATACTGGAGACAGATTTGTATACTGTCTGAATTATCTACCCTACACCCCCCCACACCTGCTCATGCGTCATCTCTGTAAACCTCATAACTCCAGTCGCCAACCCCCACACCTGTATAGCCATATCAGTTCCAATCTTCACCCCGCCCCCTGCCTCGTCGTCCGGGTTCTCCCCGGGTGTGACAATCAGCGGCGGAAGTGGCGGGCTTCCTGCAGTGTCCGACCTCCACCCTCTTAACGCTTCCACACACACACACACACACACACACACACACACACACACACACACACACTAACAACGCCATCAAGGAAATGGTGATAAGAAAGTTTTATAGGGACTTTTTTTTCTCTCTCGACACGGAAATTTACATATTTTTCTTCATAGCTAATGTATGCAGATAATTCATAAAATCGTACAGCTTCGAGCCTCACGTTTTAGGTGAAATAAATGGCACCAGAAATGAGTTGTTACAGAGGATGGAATATGAAATTCACTGACTTGATGGGGTTTAATACGCATTCTTTTTTCAGTTGAAAAACAGTGCAAGGATACTAGGAACAGCTCAGACAGCGTTATAAGAAATACATCAGTGTGATTGTAGAAGAGAAGGTCGAGTAGGAGAGATGAATATACAAGGAGTGATTCAAATGGGAGGCATCAGGAGGGAGATGAGAGACTGGGAGTGAGGAAAGGATAAGTAAGCAAATGAGTAGAGAGTCCGGAAAGGGATGAAAGCTGGGAGATGTGGTTGTAGGGTGTACCAGGAAAGAAAGACGAGAGTTTGTTGATGCAGTGAAAGGAGAATCCATGGAAAGTGTGAATGGATGTAGATACATAGAGGAGACACTGAACGGCCCATCCCTGCAAGATGATGGAAGACACCCAACTGGATGAAGACAATCGTGTATTGCATGAAACAAATCGTAAACAACGGGTAACTCTCCACCGACTACGTCAGAAGGAGTTTAATACACTCTCATTGCTAATACTCTCATTGACAATACGAAACAAAAATTGACGCAAACGTCAAAAACCAACCTGAAAATTCTGAGTTACACTGCAGTAACATCGGTCGAAGCTAATGACAGGCATAACATTAAGGACGACAATATAGTATGGAAAAAAAAAAAGGAATGTCATCAAAGTTCAGTGACAACACTGTAAATGAAAATTAAAAAAGCGGGCGAAAATAAACACACTGGGACATGTGTTTACAAGGGTCCATTGTTTAATGTCAAACATCCTGTTAACAGTGAGGAATAACTGTCACATGAAAAGAGGAACCTGCAGGAGTATGAAGTGAAGCTTTTATACAGTGGCCGACATCATATGGGTTACATTATTCCAAAATTGAAGCGGTAATTTTAGAAAATGCAAAATAAAGAGTTTATAAAAAGAATAGAGAGGAAGTACATAAGAATACAAATGACTTCAAACAGCAACAGGCCACTTGGGTCCCTTCGAGACTGCTTGTTGTAGTAGGTATCAAAATCTGGATCGGTGTGGTAAAGATAGAAAAAAAACGTAAAAGTGAAAATCTGCAAACTGTCATTGTGGTTAAGGAGGCGTAAGTCATACTAGATGTGGATTTGAAGTGAAGTAATTATCAAGTCTTTCGTTAAACGTATCTATGGTACTGATTTCAACTACTCTAATTGGTAAATCATTCTATATCAACAACATTGTTACAGAACAAGTACTTCGACTCATTCGAGGTGAAACATTTGCCCACAAGTCTGTATCCATTACTACGAGTGAAATAAAACGAATCAAATCTTAAATAGTTTATACCAATTATCAAAGCTTTTGATAATTTTGTATATTTCTTCTTTCTAAACTAATTACAATCAAGTCGGCTATCACAGAATTTGTTTCTCTGACTGGGAATCATCTCGGTACCGCGACGATATGTTCTCCGCAATCTGTCTGGATCTTTTTTTTCAAGTAGCGTGACAAAATCTGAACACAATATTCAAGATAAGGGTGCAACAATGAATTATAACGATTTAAATTCAAAAGTTTTACCTATGAATCCAAGAGTCTTGTTTTTCCTTCTTGTATGCGCTACTTAGCTTTAGGTAACCAGAGTTTATTACGCTCGTTTTTTCCTCACTTGCCATTTGCAGTTTAACAGAAATAATACTGTAGCTTACATTTTCGCTTTCACTATGGATATGTAAAACTTTGCACTTAATATTGAATCTCTTTTGTAATTAGCTTTACGTCTATAGTTGGAAAACGTATCGACACCATCATTCAAGACAGATTTGTAAACCATTCAGAGGACAACCACTTAATAAACCAATCTCAGCATGATTTACCAGGAATTCGCTCATGGATGACAAATGTGGTAAAAGTAAAGCAATTGATGTCATCTATTCAGATTTCTAATATCATCGCCTTTTCAAATCATCTTCTGAATTTCTAACCATTTTGAGCAAACCCTTTGTTTACAGGCCAGTCAACCAATCTTTTATCCACTGAAGTACAGCTCCATGAATACCATTTGATATAACTTTGTGAGTGTCCTTTGATGCAGAACCTTATCGAATACTTTTTGAAAATCCAGAGAAATGGCATCAACTGCTTTATTTTACCAGATTTGTCAGACATGAGCAATTTCTTCTATAACCATAATGATAATCGTTTATTAAGTGGTTGTCTTCCAAATGGTTTAGTTTTGTCTTGAATGATGGTTTCCATACGTTACTCAACTACAGACGGAAAGCAGATTGGACGATTATTTTAGGGCATTGACTTATTATTTCTTGATATTAGTGTTACACTGACAAACTTACATTCTTCGAAAACTTTATCCGTAACAAGTGACTTATTGAAAAAATCAATCAAGGATTTAATTATATTCTTTGCCTCCTATACTGTTCCTGGATAAAGTTTATGAAGGCCTGCTGTTTTGTTTACTTATATTTCACTTACTGGTGATAGTATGACCAGATTTTATGTTGATAAGTTACAGAGGAAAGTGATTGGTTCTCAGTGAATGTAGGTTTGCGGCAGGGGTGTGTGATGTCTCCATGGTTGTTTAATTTGTTTATGGATGGGGTTGTAAGGGAGGTAAATGCAAGAGTCCTGGAAAGAGGGGCAAGTATGAAGTCTGTTGGGGATGAGAGAGCTTGGGAAGTGAGTCAGTTGTTGTTCGCTGATGATACAGCGCTGGTGGCTGATTCATGTGAGAAACTGCAGAAGTTGGTGACTGAGTTTGGTAAAGTGTGTGGAAGAAGAAAGTTGAGAGTAAATGTGAATAAGAGCAAGGTTATTAGGTACAGTAGGGGTGAGGGTCAAGTCAATTGGGAGGTGAGTTTGAATGGAGAAAAACTGGAGGAAGTGAAGTGTTTTAGATATCTGGGAGTGGATCTGTCAGCGGATGGAACCATGGAAGCGGAAGTGGATCATAGGGTGGGGGAGGGGGCGAAAATTTTGGGAGCCTTGAAAAATGTGTGGAAGTCGAGAACATTATCTCGGAAAGCGAAAATGGGTATGTTTGAGGGAATAGTGGTTCCAACAATGTTGTATGGTTGCGAGGCGTGGGCTATGGATAGAGGTGTGCGCAGGAGGATGGATGTGCTGGAAATGAGATGTTTGAGGACAATGTGTGGTGTGAGGTGGTTTGATCGAGTAAGTAACGTAAGGGTAAGAGAGATGTGTGGAAATAAAAAGAGCGTGGTTGAGAGAGCAGAAGAGGGTGTTTTGAAATGGTTTGGGCACATGGAGAGAATGAGTGAGGAGAGATTGACCAAGAGGATATATGTGTCGGAGGTGGAGGGAACGAGGAGAAGAGGGAGACCAAATTGGAGGTGGAAAGATGGAGTGAAAAAGATTTTGTGTGATCGGGGCCTGAACATGCAGGAGGGTGAAAGGAGGGCAAGGAATAGAGTGAATTGGAGTCATGTGGTATACAGGGGTTGACGTGCTGTCAGTGGATTGAATCAAGGCATGTGAAGCGTCTGGGGTAAACCATGGAAAGCTGTGTAGGTATGTATATTTGCGTGTGTGGACGTGTGTATGTACATGTGTATGGGGGGGGGGAGGTTGGGCCATTTCTTTCGTCTGTTTCCTTGCGCTACCTCGCAAACGCGGGAGACAGCGACAAAGTATAAAAAAAAAAAAAAAAAAAAAAAAAAAAAAAAGTTACAGAACGTTCTCCTCTCTTATCTTCATACCTGGATTTAGAATATCAATTGTCTTCAGTCGTAAGTACAGACGCAAAAAAAAAAAGAAAAAAAGAAGGTTTTTGCCAAGTCTTCGTTGTCTGTAAACAAGTCACCGTTTTTCGAAATAATGGAAAAATTGACAGTGATGACTCTCTTGCTTCTAGCATAACTACAAAATTCCTTAGGGTTTCTTTTGTTATTTTCGGCATTATACTAATTTTCAATCTGTCGTATAAGTTTAAGTTTCTCAGTTTATCTAGGCAAATGTATATAATTTACTCAATCATGATGGTTATTGGTCTTTTTGATTTTCTTATCGGTTAATCTCTTAGATCATAGGCATTTCTTTATTTCGTCGTTCTACCAGAAGCAGAAAAAATATACGAGAGTTGATTATATCACCTCAGATGTTTGCTGACCAACTACTGAGAAAGTGGAAATGTTACCAGATGTGGGGACACTAGAAAATGAACAAATTTCCCTAAAGTCGCTTAACGAGAAAATAAGGTACTTCAACCGCCGATCCTCGAGCAGTACTAGATACCCAGGAGGATAAGAACCCTTTAGGTATGGAAGAGTTGCTCAAAAGTAAAACAATTACGGCACCTCTACAACGTCCTCAGCTTATGAGATACAGTTTAGTCATATGATACAGTTTTGTCATATGATACAGTTTTGTTATATGATTCAGTGACAAACTGTTTACGACATATGGCTCTTCTTGAATTAGAATAACCGAGTCAATGGAGAAAATCTGGCCAGAAAGAAAGAGCAGCCATTTAAGCTGCCCTTCACATATGATTTTGAAAATACAGATGACAAAAATCTACACACCGTGTTTTAGTAATTCTTGTTATCAGACTTGGGACATTTTAATGATCCAATAGAGTTTATTCAAATTTGAAATAAAAAGAACATTCTTAACGTAAGGGATGCTGATAAACATGAAATTCCACTCTTAAACCTATTCAGATCATGGTAGGACGTCAGCTGTGAATGTACACCACTACACTGAGATTAATTAAAGAGTTGTCATTGATGCTCGTGCTCCTTCGGTAACAGAGCGAAGGTCACACGTCACAGGTGCAAGAGGAAGATTGGGAAGATCAGTCTGTTTGAGGATGCGTTATCATATAAGTGAGGTATGGCAATATTCATGTTGCTTCGCTGAAACTTATATTTAAACATACATCAAGAGGATGGAAATTGTCTTTGAGTGCAGGGTACGATATAAATCATGACCAGCATCCGTAATGTGACTGTAAAATGGATGATTAAAGAAAATGAAATAAAGACATGCATTTTATATAGAATTATAAATATTATTGGCTGAAATTGATGTTGGAGAATATATATGAATAAAAGAGGTGTCAGGTCTGGTCCCTTTAGAATAACTGACAAATCGAATTCAGATAATTTCCTGCTGAACTAAGCTAAAGGCAAGCACTGCCCCTGGGTCTAGTTTAGAACCCACACCGTCATGTGGCAATTAGATGGTCGATGTGGGAAGTACCTCGGGGCGCTAGAACCGAGTCGTTATTTAACAGGCATAAGGAGCCAAAAGAATGCAAAGAAATAATAAAGACAAATTGCTGGTGAAATATTATCAGCGAAATCTCATATACAAAAACAGTTAGCAAAGACTGGGTTTCTCGGGGGTTAGGAACGATTAGCATGAATTCCTGTGGCGTCTCAGGCGAAATGCTTCAAGCCCTCGAAATTTCACTCAGGACGTTTGTCCATCTGTTTAGCAGGATTCCGTCTCTCTGTTTTTAGCCCTACAACCACTGATCATCTTGACCAGCCTATAATTTCCAAAGTACGAAAACTCTCACAGTATCAAATGTTCTCCCTTGCTAGATTTCTGCTACTCACGAAAGCCTAAATGATTTTACAATTTCTTCTACTTCATCTCTAATGATATGTTCGAAAAACAAGCATGTTTCCCTTAATCACATTTGCTTTTGATCCCCTTCAGCACACATAATTAAAACGATCAACTATCCTATCAAACTCCTCTACTGATTAAAAACCACTTTATCAATGAAAGTAATGACAGCCTCCACTCTGTTCCACCTTAGTTCAGCTTTACCTTGTAATCATCCCGCCTCACTCGTCGACATAAGAAAACATATAACAGCACTAGCTACATCATATAATTCTGATACAGACCTACGTTCGTTTCACATAACTCGCTCCTTGTACCATTTTCTCTTAGACAAGTTCTGTCTACATAATTTTTTTTTAAGTTCACAAGCCTCCCACGCAGACCATGAGTCAAATCTCAAAGCTCCTTTCCTGTTAACTTTGTCAAGTAATTCTTCTGTAAGCATGACTGTTGAATACACTTTCATCTGTTTCCTCGGAATTCCCTTACGTAAGCCGTCTTGTTCTTTATTTGCAAGGGTATGAATAATCTCTTTCATACTTCACAACTAGGATAAGTCTAATTACTACACCGCTGATTCATTTAGCATAAAACGCTCTTCCATGCTGCCATGTTAGAGTTCTTTTTATTTCTTGAGATTCATTCTTGCTGCTCTCTCTTTGTCAGAAGAGTGTACACATAACCTACTTGTATACTGAGCCTCACAACCTCTGATGTTACCGTGATAACACTGATTTTTTTCCAATCATCACTCACAATACGTACAATAAATTCTCTACCTTTTACGAAGTTTATTGTTTTTTAACAACTTAATCTCGACATGAACAAAACATAAAGTGATCTCGAAAATGAACATGTGGGAAAAGAAATCTTGCGGTAGCAAATGACGCCTCGGCATCACTTGCTGTCAGATACTATCTTACGTTTGTTGTACCATCACCGACCTCGGCTGACATCAATGCCCACCGCTCACCTGTGACAAGGTCTGGAAGGTTTTCGTGACCCAGACCAATTCGGTAAGCCAATGTGGAGTGGCCAGTCTATCTAATGGCAAAGGTTGAGAAAGCAACAGCAGCGGAGGCAAACAAAGAGGCGAGAGAAGCAGCGCGCAAATAGATGGCTGAAGGCGGTGCTTCAGGGTATGTTTCGGCCTGAAGCACGCTGTTTGTTAGTGCCCCCTGACCTTACAGGCTGCTGGGTTGGAGACAAGTGTGTATGTGTGTGACTGTGTGTGTGATAATTATTTGCTATCACTCTTAACTTTGTATATATGTGCAGTATCATGTCTTCACTCCTGTGTGTGTACACACACACACACACACATACACACACACACACACACACACACACACACACACACACACACTAGCCTACGCCAGGTACACATTTATTGGCCAGCGCCGAGGGGAGATAACATCTAGGTTCAGTATACGCCGACTATAACGCCAAAAATTCGAACGCATATTGGGTCAGACCCAGGACTAGCCAGAGCTGTATCATAATCAGCAATGCTAACTGATAGACCGCAGAGGCATATATATATATATATATATATATATATATATATATATATATATATATTATCCCTGGGGATAGGGGAGAAAGAATACTGCCGACGTATTCCCTGCGCGTCGTAGAAGGCGACGGGAGCAGGGGGCTGGAAATCCTCCCCTTTCGTTTTTCTTTTTTTTTTTTTCAAAAGAAGGAACAGAGAAGGGGGCCAGGTGAGGATAATCCCTCAAAGGCCCAGTGCTCTGTTCTTAACGGTACCTCGCTAACGCAGGAAATGGCGAATAGTATGAAAGATATATACATATATATATATATATATATATATATATATATATATATATATATATATATATATATATATATATATATATATATTGGAAAGGATCACAATGTTGGGCATGATCAAGATATTCCTATGAGTCCGCTTCTTCTTGTTCTCTCCACCTCTGACACATATATCCTCTCACTCTTTTTATTGCCAAACATCTTTCTTACTCTTTCATTACTTGCTCGATCAAACCACCTCACACCAAATATTGTCCTCAAACACTTCATTTCAAATACATCCTCCCTACTCCGTACAACCTTATCTAAAGCCCATGCCTCACAACCATGAAATATTTTGAAACTCATGTACCTTCAAACATAGCAACTTTTGCTCCCGAGATAACGTTCTCCCTTTCCACACATTCTTCATTGCTCCCAGAACCTTCACCTCCTTCCCCTTCCCATGACTCACTTCCAGTTCTATGGTTTCATTCTCTGATAAGTCCATTCCCAGAAATCTAAAACATTTCACTTCCTCCACTTATTCTCCTTTCAAACTCAAATCCCAACTAACTTGTCCCTCAACCCTGCTGAACCTAATAACCTTGCTCTTATTCACATTTACTCTAAACTTTTTTCTTCTACACACTTTTCCAAACTCAGTCGCCAACTTCTGCAGTTTCTCACTCAAATCATCCGCCAGTGCTGTTTCATAGGTGAACAACAACTGACTGACTTTCCAGGCCCTCTCATCCCCAACAAACTGCATACTCGCTCCTCTCTCTAAAACTCTTGCATTTACCTCCTTAACCACTCCATCCATAAACAAATTAAATAATCATAAGGACATCACACATCTCTGCCGCAGACCGACCTTCACCGGGAATCAGACACTTTCCTCTCCTCCTACTCGTATATACGCTTGATAAAAGCTTCTTTGCTTCTCGCAGCTTGCCTCCCAAACCGTATACTCTTAAGACCTTCCACAAAGTATCTCTATCCACCCTGTCATATCCCTTCTCCAGGTCCATGAATACCACATACAAATCTATCTGTTTCTCTAAGTATTTCTCTCATAGATATTCTTCATAGCAGACACCTGATCAACACATCCTTTACCACTTTTGAAACTACACTGCTCCTCCTCAGTCTGATGCTCTATACATACCTTCGCCCTCTCAATCAATACCCTTCCATACAATTTTCCAGGAATACTCAACAAACTTATGCTTCCGTAGTTTGAACAATCACATTCATCCCCTTTGCCTTTGTACAATGGACCTATACATGCATTGCGCCAGTCCTCAGGCACTTTATCATGAGTCATACATACACTGAATATCCTTACCAGCCAATCAACAACAAAGTCACCCCCTTTCTTATTAAATTCAATTGCAGTGCCATCCAAACCCGACTCCTTGCCGAATTTCATCTTCTGCACACACACACACACACACACACACACACACACACACACACACCAACCTAATCCAGGTATATATTCAATGGCCAGCCTCGAGGGGAGGAGGAACACCTAGGTTGGCTACACGTCGACTTCCACGATCAGGGTACAGCTGGTGCCATAAGCATGGACATCTATGCCGATAACACCACTCGAAGAGTAGTCTCGAACAACTCACTTCCAGAACATACTCATCCAGTACACTCTGAGACAACCAGACAAACCAAATTCGAAAGGGATTCACATCAAAGGGTATGATAATAGATCATACCAACAAGTGATCCGTACAAGGATAAGTGGCGTTGACCAGTCTGTTTAGATCATGGCACCTTCCAGAGAACCAAAATTTACACAGTCATGGCCACAGTAATGCGTGTCCAAACTTACCTATCTATACCAACGTTTCTTGCCTCCAAATCACGCATGCTGGAGTTACAGAGCATTCAATTTAAGGCTCTATAATTCTCCCCAGATGAGTGATACCCCCCACTACAATGAGAACATCATAAAACAACAAAAATGATTAAAGATTAAACCAGAAAGTACGGCAAAGACTTGAAGACAATAATTATTCAAGCTACACACAAATCCGAGATCTCGGAACATGGAACACCCTTGGTTTCCTTGACGCCTCATAGCACTCAAGGAGGCTTAACTCATCCATCGATGTACACAACGAACAATGTTTAGCATAGCTTAGTGAATCTCCCTCAAGAAACACATAGATTCAATACAAATACTTATACACTCAAATGCATAAAAAAAAAAAAGAGCTTACACCATACACCTGCACATCCCTCAGTCTTCTCTTCCATTTCAGACTATTCTTTCCCTAATCCCACTTCTTGTTCCTCACTAACCAAACTAAACAAGATTTTTTGAACCCATGTGGTTCGACCCCGGAAAGGTCTTTGCTGACTAATGGTCAATTAGGCTATCCATTAAACCACGAAGGCTCGTGTGTGTGTGTGTGTGTGTGTGTGTGTGTGTGTGTGTGTGTGTGTGTGTGTGTGTGTGTGTGTTTGCGCATGTCATTGTTCATAAAAACGAGGTTGTCCAGGAGGGAGTGCGTGTTTTGTCAGCCTTTTTGTTTGCTTGTATAAGTGGTTTACTTACAACTCACAAATGATGCCAAATTACATAGAGTACTTTAATAACTATAACTCAATGCAAGATCTGAAGTATTCACGTAGCAATTATCAAAAATGGAAAATAATCAAGAAAATAAAAAAGAAGCAATTGATGATATGCAAAAACACATGCAAAGAGAAGTACAGATAAGGATATATAACATCAATTCGTCTATCAACTTATCTGTTTATTCATCCATATATTTGTCTCCATGGAATTCGATTCGATTTCAACAGTTTCAACGAAGATCGTAAAAGTAGTAAACAACAAAAGGCTTAAAGTTTATACCTTCCATTCAGTACATCTTCCTCAGAAGATAAACATCACCGATTAATTAAGTAACAATGTTCAATACTTACAAAAAAAAATTCCGAATGAATCTTTCATGAAAAAAAGGAGTAACATTAATTGAATATCTAGATAAAAATATTCTGCGCCTGGGAATTATGCACATTTATAGTTGAATTATTCAAGTTTCCTTTCTGAGGTAGTTTTGAATACACTCAAGCAACAACAAAAAGAACTCAGTTATATCATGCTAGAAAGTTTATATATCAAAAGCACACATCAGGTTAGAATTTCTTGACTGTGCATAAGAACAGGGCAAATATGCTCTTAGCAACGACGCTTGGCAATTATACTCTCCTAGCAACGACTCCGGGCAATCATGGTCTCAAGCAGTAACGTTTAGCAATTATGGTGTCCTAACAACGACGCCCAGCAACTATGATCCTTAGTGAAGACGCATGTCAATCATACTCTCCTCACAACATCCAGAAATTATGCTCTCCTAGCAATAACACCAGGATATTACGTTCTCTTAACAACATCCGGAATTCATATCTCCTAGCAACGAAGCCCAGCAATTATGCTCTCTTTGCAAAGACGCCCGGCAACAATGCTCTTCTACGAACACCACCAGGCAATTATGCTATCCTAGCAACGAAACCCGGCAGTCACTCTCTCCAAGCAACGACTCCCAGCAATCATGCTCTCCCAGCAAAGATGTCTGGCAAATTTGCTTTCCTAGCAACGACACGCAACAAATCATGCTCTGTAAGCAACGATGTTTAGCAATTTATGCTTTCCAAGCAACGACGTATGAAAAATTACGTTTTCAAGCTACGATGTCTGGCAAATATGCCTTCCAAGCAACGACGTCTGCCAAATCATGCTCTCCAAGCAAGGTCGACCGGCAACGACATCACCTTTCCATCATTATAGACAGGGTAATTCTTAATCCCTAAAGCATTACGATACGGCCACTGAGCACAATGGCCACGTCTGAGGCCGGACCATCATACCCAAGGGGCGTATCGTCGTGCTCAAAGCCTCCTCTTCCTGGAAGAGATCAGTGAATATTAAACGAATAAGATATTAAAAAAGAAAATACTAGTATGTCAATTACCATCACAAAATATGATGTAACGATTATCAGTTTGTGACATGCCCTCCATGTGGGTCTCGTATAACCCGTGAAGATGTATTTGAATCGTACCATAGTCGGTACGGATGACGCAGGCTGCAAGACTCGAAAGCTTCTCAAATCAAAGGATCAGTGTCAGTTAAAAAATCTCCAATATAAGAGAATACTCTTCAGTAATTAATATGCCCACGATATGATCAGATGAGCTAGACCAGTAATCATCCTGCTAATCATCACGACGCACGAAGTGATAGTTTTACCTCAACTATCATTTTTCGTCCTCCACTAGCCGTGACCACAGTCAATCAATATCCATACAGGTATGGACGAATCATACCACACACCAACACTCTCAAAACTTTCCCAGATGCACCAACAGTATTGCCCGCTCCCCTCCACTGTCAGTGATCTTTGTACCTCCAGGAGGCCAATATCCTTTACAACAGGTTCTTGCCAGCTCCCCTTCCCGTCGATGGCTGGTTCACTATACGATTTAATCGCACGTTTCCAGTTAATGTTTGAATCTGAAAATTTCGTTGGCGCCAATGTCTATGCGAACGATGTTCATTTGACATTTTGCGTTCCAGTACAGTATTTTTTACTTAACTTCATACCGTGCTTTCCACACTCAACATCGTTATAAAATTTGACAAAATACACCTACAAAGAGCACATACCCACCAAAAAAACTTTCAGTACCTTATAATGTTCTCATGAGTGGCTTCTTATCGATTGTGTCTGTAAAAAATACCGTTTTTATATTCTGGTCATTGTCATTTAAGACACGCATAGGAGGGATCATAAGCTGGGTGTGTGTGTGTGTGTGTGTGTGAATAAATAAAGTAGGGGTGATGAATCAAGACTAAGTATAGGGAAACATTCGGAATTTGCCAATGAAATAAGTAAGCGGAAGGATTTTATACATACATGAGTGTACGTACGTACGAACGTACGTACGAGATTTGAGATTTTGCCCAAAGGTGAGGCTAGAGCTTAAGGCTCACCTCAAGATAATTTAAAGTTCTTGGGTGCTATGAGTGAGGCGGAGGGAATGTATGTGTGTTTGTAGACTGACTGCCTACAAAAAGAGAGAGAGAGAGAGAGAGAGAGAGAGAGAGAGAGAGAGAGAGAGAGAGAGAGAGAGAGGGGGGGGGGAGAGAGAGAGAGAGGGGGGGAGAGAGAGAGAGAGAGAGAGAGAGAGAGAGAGAGAGAGAGAGAGAGAGAGAGAGAGAGAGAGAGAGAGAGAGAGGGGGGGGGGGGGAGAGAGAGAGAGGGGGGGGGGGAGAGAGAGAGAGAGGGGGGGGGGAGAGAGAGAGAGAGAGAGAGGGAGAGAGAGAGAGGGGGGGAGAGAGAGGGAGAAAGAGAGAGAGAGAGAGAGAGAGAGAGAGAGAGAGAGAGAGAGAGAGAGAGAGAGAGAGAGAGAGAGAGAGAGA
>NC_092261.1:19342043-19429543 GCF_036320965.1 Panulirus ornatus | reverse complement strand
GGGGACTCATAGGAATATCTTGATCACGCGCAAAATTGTGATCCTTTCCAATATATATATATATGTATATATATATATATATATATATATATATATATATATATATATATATATTATTTTTTATATTATCTATTATACTTTGTCGCTGTCTCCCGCGTTTGCGAGGTAGCGCAAGGAAACAGACGAAAGAAATGGCCCAACCCCCCCCCCATACACATGTATATACATACGTCCACACACGCAACTTTACATACCTACACAGCTTTCCATGGTTTACCCCAGACGCTTCACATGCCTTGATTCAATCCACTGACAGCACGTCAACCCCGGTATACCACATCGCTCCAATTCACTCTATTCCTTGCCCTCCTTTCACAATCCTGCATGTTCAGGCCCCGATCACACAAAATCTTTTTCACTCCATCTTTCCACCTCCAATTTGGTCTCCCTCTTCTCCTCGTTCCCTCCACCTCCGACACATATATCCTCTTGGTCAATCTTTCCTCACTCATTCTCTCCATGTGCCCAAACCACTTCAAAACACCCTCTTCTGCTCTCTCAACCACGCTCTTTTTATTTCCACACATCTCTCTTACCCTTACGTTACTCACTCGATCGAACCACCTCACACCACACATTGTCCTCAAACATCTCATTTCCAGCACATCCACCCTCCTGCGCACAACTCTATCCATAGCCCACGCCTCGCAACCATACAACATTGTTGGAACCACTATTCCTTCAAACATACCCATTTTTGCTTTCCGAGATAATGTTCTCGACTTCCACACATTCTTCAAGGCCCCCAGAATTTTCGCCCCCTCCCCCACCCTATGATCCACTTCCGCTTCCATGGTTCCATCCGCTGCCAGATCCACTCCCAGATATCTAAAACACCTCACTTCCTCCAGTTTTTCTCCATTCAAACTCACCTCCCAAATGACTTGTGTGTGTGTGTAGGTAAATTCATGCAGATAGACAGATGGATTCCATAAATTTACTGACTACCGAGCAAATAGACAACTGAACTGGAGAGGTCAGCGACCCTGCCCAGCTGTCCGCAGACTACCACACCACAAGAATTCGACATCATTAACTAACTTAATATCTGCACCAACATTTCATCAGAATCTCTTATAAGTCGTACATATTATCGTTTAAACACGAATATAGAAAACGATTTGAACGAAAGGTTTCTTGACAAGGACAGTAGACAGGAATGTGAAACTGTAAAACATATTTGATATGAAGTTCTTTTTCGTCCAATTTTATGTCTCTAAATAACATTCAAAGAAACTGTCCTGAAAACCACGCAGTTACAAGGAAATTGCTTTATAACACAAAGACGAATCATCAATGGCGCCTTGCCTCGCACCCACACCAATGTCCAGGTACGAATGCCTTCACTCTATCCCTACAGCTTATTTTAGACTAATGCGTGAATTTGAAAGACGTGGACATCCCAATATGGCAATGGGAAAGTACGACTGCCGTCCGAGACGACTGAGCAACGCATGGGCGCGACGGCTGCCAGAGAGGAAAGAACGACACTAGGGCGCGATGGTCGGCAGGAACCAAAGAATGCCTTGCTGGCGCGTCGGCCGGCAGGGACGGCAGAATAGCATGAGGGCATGGCAGCCGGCAGGGACCACACAATGACTCATGGAAGCGACGTCCGACAGGAATGACAGAACGACTCATAGGCGCCATGCACTAATCCATATTTGCTCTCCTCTTGGACCCGTATCAACAAATGTGGTCGACAAGAATTTCTGGAGCCGCGGTTTACAAGTGTTGTGTGAATAAGTCTGTCTGTGCAAGTGAAAACGACGAACAGAAAAAAAGCTTGTGTTTCAAGACAGTTTTGGAAGTCCTCCGGCCTTCTCTTTATTTCCTGCACAAGAATCACCTCCAGGATGCCTGATAATGGGCATCCAAAGAGTCTTGAAAGAGACTGTCGACGCTTAGTGTGAGCTTTTTTCTCTCGATATTTTGACTCTCGTGTTATAGTGCATCTCTTCCAAATATAAATAATTTGATCGAAGCCAAAATGAATTATTTCATTGTCAAGTATTTCATTAAAAAATAGAGAATGATAGATCATTACGTAATCCGATGGTTCCAGGGAAAGGCAAAACACCGAAAGTGTACAAAGTAACTATGTAAAAGAATTGGGTGGCAAAATAAATAAATACAAGAAGTGCAGATGGCTGGAAAAATACAATCCATATCTTTTTTTAGGAGTATATGAATACGAAAACACATCAAAAAAGTCTAAATCATTTGGTCTACATTAATTTCTAGACAATTCATAACCGTGGACAGTATTTAACACCAAATGGGAATGCTATTTAAACAAGATTAGCATAAATCAATGATATGTATTGAGTCAGTCTCTTAATTGTGACGCCATGACCCTTAAGTACAACAGTACGACTCATGGGCATGATGGCCTAGCCTTTGACCTGACTCTTTCGAATCAGATCAAAGGCCAGTAGCATATCTAAGAGTGAAACCGTCGTGCTCACTGAGATAAAGCACAATACCTGGGAAGAAAGAAGTAGAGCATAAGCACCTGAACCATCACATAATACTGAGGACGCCTGGACTCTCCCACACTAGCGAATGCCCAATATGGTCCCTCTGGAACCCACCTACCTGGAAATGTAGCTGTCCTTGGGCGTCCACCCAGCCGATGACCACGTCGGCGCCCTTCATGCCTCCTGTGGGCGAGAACCCGAGGCCGACGTACCCTAGGGTCGCCACCTGTAGGCACAGACAAAATTCCTCATACCTGTGAATCTAGGCGTTACTGGAAACATGCACAAAACTACAACTTAGGCACACATCTCACGGTCACGTTGATTACCATAAGGTTACACATGATTATAACTGATATCAAACAACAGATAACTAAAAGGGATCGAATATAAGCATACGTGGTCCATGAGATTTATTTTAACATGTGCTGTATGAGTGAAAAAGCTGAAGCTTACACAGTCCTCATGTATGTACATACAATAATGGCCAGCCAAGTTCACAAACTCACTAACACCAGGTGGAAGCCCTTACACCCAATTCCCAGGACACATGCATCCTAGCAGCCTCTCATCTGACACTACCCATCACATCCAGGGCTCTGGCTCTCAAACTTCCCGAGTCCCACCTAACCTAATGATCTGCCTTTTTAGCTACCCGTCTCCAAAATTGCTTGGGTACGTTCTCCCTGATGCCACAGCTCCTAATTATAATCATGGGTTCCGATTCATCTAGTACCTAAGTCCCTGAGCTACTTACATGATGTTTCACTAAAACAGCTCTCATACTACTCGGAAACCATCTCACCAACCTCTTCAACTCTCTCACTGCTTGGGACCACATCTCACCTGCTGCCCCAGCTCTCATGTTGCTCGGGACCAGTCTCACTTGTTGCCTCAGCTCTCATAGTGTTCGGAAACCGTCTCACCTACTGCTCAGTTTCCAGACTCCCTATGTCCTGTCTCACCTGCTGCCCCAGCTTTCATATAACTCAGTTACCGTCTCATCTGCTGCCGTAACTACCATATTTCGCTGCTATCGTATCACCTGTTACCCCAACTCTCATACGGCTGGAAATCATTTCACCTGCTGCCCTTGCTCTCATACTGCTCGGCTGCTGTCTCACCTGCACCTCGATGATGATCTTGTCTTGGAACGGCGTCCACAGCATCACGTAGGCGCCCCTGTGGTCCATCACTGCCCTGTGGTGGAAGTGAAAGGGTGGCAGCGGCCCTGAGGGCTGCCCAACCACCATAGGGACGCCCGTCAACCCTAGCAAGGTCACCAGGGCACACTCCATTCCTACAACAGAACACAGGACATTTCCCAAGACACCCAACACTGCACTGGACAAGTTCCACCGATTCCTCATCCTGTGTGGGTGAGATATGAATGTTACAGTTGGTAACGTTTCCTGTTCCTTTTAGAAATAACACTACAATGGATTTAATTTTTGTTTTCCATTTACCCTGTAAATAGAGGTATAACAGTCAGTGTATGTAGGTTCAGTAATTCTGGTAAAGAAACGTTTCAGAAGCTAAAATAACATAAAATCAATAGTAATATTGCAAGACAAAAATACAGAATAATATTGCTACTCAGAGCACGCGAGGGTACCTTGTGTCAGCAGGTCACGCTGTGATTGGCTGGAGTCGATCTTGGGATCAATTATTCAAATGATATTCCTACCTAATCATTACTCGGACTTGTGG
Source organism: Panulirus ornatus (assembly GCF_036320965.1). Classification (NCBI taxonomy): domain Eukaryota; kingdom Metazoa; phylum Arthropoda; class Malacostraca; order Decapoda; family Palinuridae; genus Panulirus; species Panulirus ornatus. The sequence goes on along the minus strand of NC_092261.1, from coordinate 19,425,293 downwards.
TCTAAGATACCGAAAAATGATTTCCAAGCACCGAAAAATGATTTCCAAGCTAGGGATAAAGTAATTACTTTATGTGATCTAACATAAACCTACATGAAAGACAATATATAGAAATACATTTTCTATGTTTAATGTATTTGTCTGAGGGGATTGATTCGTCAATGACTGTCTCAACACCAGGTAAATAAACGAGTTCAAAAGACCGTGCGTCCAAGTAATGATAAATTTCACTTCTGCTCCGAAATGTATCATTGGTTAAGATTAAAAACAAAATCAAATCGAATGGACGTACTAAAAGATACGGAACAGATCATCCTTTTCTCTCCATATATATATAGCTTGAAATAAAAATAGATGATCGATGAAATTACTTTCGGGATAGACACCAATCCCTACCCAGAATGCGTTATACGGTTGTTTAAAGGGCAAAGTCATTTTCAAGAAAACACTGATGATTACAGCTTCGCCATAGCTTTAAGAAGCAAATAATATTTGTTCGTAACCTTAGCTGTATACACATGCTGACATACACATGTCGTCAATCCCGTTAACTTTAACTCGCCATAAATTCTAGGCCGTTAGGTCTTCGAACCATCTAATTTATTTCGAGCCACTGAAACTACGTTTATAAATGATTAAGAAAAGTCAAGTTGATCTGTAAGTAGCATAAATCACTTAATCAAGTAATATAAATGTTCAAGATAAATCAAATATATAGAATGTTAAAGATAAATCAAGACATACAGAATGTTAAAGATAAGCTCAAAGAGGGAGAGAAAATAAGAAATACGAGGTTAACAACAGCCAACTTCGTGCTTCATTGAGCGTTATATTCCCACCAAACAGCGTTCACTACCAGAAAGGTCGTTAAACTGTTACCTGACAAGCCCTCTCCCTCCACGTTCCCTACGATCAATGAACGCTTACAAAAGGCAACACGATCGCTGGCAATTAATATAATAACAGTGTTAATGAGAATGGGCGGGTGTACGGGTGTCATGCGCAAGGAAAGTCGAGGGTTAACACCCGAGACGATACACTCATAAACAAACATTGATAGGAGAGGCTGGGGCTGTTCCACAAATTATCGAGATTGTCGATGTCAGGCTATTATTGAGTGCCATACTTTCTGCTACGTAATGATTAAATGTAGATTACCATCTTCAGCATAAACCTCAGGGCACGATGCTTCTGGATACCATTATTTAATGGTGCTTCCCTGCTATTATAATTACAAGTGCTGCTCGTGCCTACTTCTGGCCGTCCATTTATAAAATACCATCGTCACGATCTACGCCAGCTAATACCCGGTAAAATCGATAGTCTCTCTCTCTCTCTCTCTCTCTCTCTCTCTCTCTCTCTCTCTCTCTCTCTCTCTCTCTCTCTCTCCAATAAGCATGAAGTGTATTGGCGTAAAGGCAAAGTACAAACACGGAGGAAACCTCGGCAGCACTGAGAACGGCAACTCAAAAATATCGTTGCAAGACACCTCTGTTCATGTAGGTTTCTTACCATTAACATCAAAAATTATGCAGTGGGTTGACACACGTTGTATGAAGTGAAAATGATGACACACTATTCTTAGAGCAGAAGTTACAGTAAATCCCAGATGATTTCTTCCGTTCACTCTAATACTTAGGGTTCACAAGGAGATTAAAAAGTGTTGTTTAAGCAGAGATAATATATACTTACGTATCTCATAAGGGGGATACCTTTACTTGAAACTGGTAAAGAGCCTCACAATAAAGTACCCAATATGACCATTAGTACCTTTTAAAAGGCTAGCATGAGGGCGTCTTATATCACAATCGGTTTCGTGCGGTACATTACATATAATGACGTTTACAAGATAAAAAGAAGTACCGTAAATAAAAAGTCATTGCCGTCGACGTGCTTCCTAAGTTACCCTTTACCGTATGTGCATGACTACTAAGAAGACTGCACGAGGCAGAGCTGAGTCAAATCTTAAGTACGAGGAAGCAAATCGAGATTGTAATAAACAGATCACTTTCAGTCTTGTTTTTACATTGCGACTGATCAGCTTAGAAACTGCGGCGCATTTACAACGATTTTCCTCAATATATCAGAGATTATTTTCGGGTGCAACCCATCAGGCCACCTGAATAAGAAAGAATTACATCACCGGCCACCGTGATAAAAAGAAAAAAAATAACAGAAAAGCTGTACAATAAATCAAAATTTAAAGCTGTGAACATTCACAGGTAAAAAAAAAAAAGTGGATAATTGAACCATTCTACTGAACAAAATGTTTACCAGGAGGAAGGCGTTAGGGGTAAACGAACGGAGAGCATTGAGTTGAGCATGGTACTACGCGTGAGAATACATGCACGTGTGTGTGTGTGTGTGTGTGTGTGTGTGTGTGTGTGTGTGTGTGCGTGTGTGTGTGTACGTGTCTGTGTCTGTGTCTGTGTGTGTGTGTGTCTGTGTGTGTGTGTGTGTGTGTGTGTGTGTGTGTGTGTGTGTGTGTGCATCCATGTGATCTAAGATACGTACTGATGCATCTTTTATATTTCCTCTTTTTGGCCTCATGAACTCTCAAACATGTCGCCAAAAGTTACTTATTAACCACAGCTGCAGATTATCAATATTTTCTTTAGGTTTAATTATCAGAAAAACTTTCTGCGTTCTCATTCCTAATCAAATCCCTGCATTTCAAGAAACAAAATCTTTCACTGACGGTGAGTGAAGAACCCGTAGAGCTTCTCAACCATCTTGGCTACCATCAATAGGAGGTTGTGAACCGATCCAAGGCAAACTGAAGCGAGCCAGTGGGTTAGTTTTCAACCGTGAAATTCATAGAAACTGGATTTCGGAATGATACACCTACTGTATTTTGCTTGACCCATGGATCATCTTTGGCAAGATCTTAGACATCCAAAACAGTGAACTTGAACAGCTGGTTTGAATTGTACAAGTTCTATGTACAAATATTTCATGACAAATTTACCCATAATGAAATGGGAAAATTATAGGGTATGGTAAATACAATTTGTTTTATCTACAAGAAATGCTAGGACCACCACTGACCATTCATTATCATTCTTATGAACTACTTTTTAAATTCGTTGTAACATTTTACCAATTTCCGATAGCCTGGGGTCAAAAGGTCACGGTCAATGGTTATAAAGTCATGCAATGCTTTAAATCATGGTAATCTTAAATAATATAATCAGTTCAGTGTAGTTCTATCATATGTTTACAAGGAGCAATTATGCTAAAGTAAGTCTTGAGAGACCTCTAATGATTCTATTGATTTTATAAGCAAAAGTAGTTAAAAGAAAATTACCAAGATTCTGTCTGCTAAATCTGATCGTAATGAGAAAATGGATAAGGATGACCTGGACATTCCTATGAAAGTAAAGGAAACAGTTGCCTTGAACAACATAAATCCATTTTCTCCTCGTCCGTTAACAAGTGATAAGTTGTTTAAGATAGTGACAGGTATAAAGCTTTTCTTAACAGAAATAAAGCAAGCAAAGAAAATCTATTTAGGGTCCATCACAGCCGCCTGTAGTTTGACTGCAGATAAACATCAGAAATACGGCAAAAAGAAAGTGTGTCTGCGTCAAATTCTTTGACAGGACACTACTGTTACGAGTGCTCTCATCTTCACACAGAAGCTCGGTAATAAAGCTAGGATTGAGGCATTCAGTTACGAAAGGCTGGAATACATTCTATCTTTATCGGAACCAAATGAGAAAGGATCCAAGGGCTTCAGCAGGCGCAAAGAATCCATAGCAGTCTTCTTGAAACACTTCAGAAACAGATGGGTGATGCATGGCAAAAAACTTAAAACAACCATCTCCATAATTATGTTTAGTGATGGTATATGTCACTGATGCGATGGCATTTATTCAGATTCCAAACTCTTTTGGGCAACTTTAGTAATGATACTTGGACAAAATACTGAAAATGAAACCTGCTGGCTGCATGTTTATTCACTTTTTTGTATGATATGGGATAAGGCTTAAAGGTTGCTGAACGCCTTCGTAGATACAAAGCTACACGAGAGTTTGTGCCATCAGACAAGACAGTATACCAGCATAGAAGGATTTCCTGAAAAATGCAAAGAGCAAGAATTTGCTGGTCTACTCGTCTAGCTCTTTGAGTGAGAGATCTTCTAGTCACCCAGATGACTTCGTATTGCGATTTTACTTGGAATAAAGGCAGGGGAAGTTCATATTACAAGGCAAGAAGTGTTGTAAATGAGTTGTACTGTCCCAAGTAACGAGGATGCCAACACTCGATTCTTTACAGACTGCAAGTTGTATAAAACCTCGTGCTGTGATACAATGTATCACTTGTCTCGTTTTTGAAATCTCGAAAAGTTTTTGGTAGAAAGGCAAGATGACTTTGCATCTATCCATGACATTGTAAGCTTGCTGACAGATGGAGTCGGAAAGGACAGTTTGCAGTTAATCAATTCTCTTTTCTGTGCATACGTGTTGTCCGGCTACGATTCAGTCAAGCCACCTTTTCCTACGTGAAAAAAAGATTGCTGCCAAAGTTACTCTGCAGCACCCTGACAAGTAGTCGGTATTCATCAAGTTTTCCTACGGTGACGTTGTAGATGATAAGGTGATACATAATGAACATAATTTCTTTTGCGCCTCTACGGAAAAGTTGGCTTCTCATCACTAGACAATCTACGTGCATCAGGCAAAGGAGACAATTCGCTCGCTACCAACAACCGGAGACTCGTTCTACCTTCGCCTGCTCAGAAGCGCTGCCAAATTAACTTTTACAAACATCCATCCCCTCTCGCACCAGAGGAGTTCCATAGGGAAGGACTGTTGTGAATTACAGACTTATCCTGTGACGATGAAGCCATCAACACCTGCAAGTGTAAGCATATCATAAAGTGTTTCAGGAACTACAATGTTCCAAGTCATCCATGTTGCGCATTATCGCCTGTTCTGCAGCTGCGATTCTGAAGAATGTGGAAGATTAGCAGCTGCAGACGGTGATAGTGAATAGTGACATACCCTGGCATACTTTCGATCTGAAGCTATTCCTTTCACCATCTTCATACTTTTCACCCCTATGACCTTGCTTTGTCAAGAGAACCCGTCTGTCACCAATGATGACAGAACGTTTTTATCCATGGCCTAGTTTTGAGACTTTCTAAAGTTCTGTTCATCTTTTTTTACCACCAAGATATAGACAAACAGATGAGAAAAGATGGTCAACGACACAACAAAGACTCGTTTTGCCATTTGTAGTGCGTCATACTGTATATTCTATTATTTAACGACATTCGCAAAAATTATTAGAAACTTATTTCGTGTTAGAAATTCTTTTTTCAGAGGTAATCAGGTATCTGATAGGATAAATCTCAAAAAGTTTCCGTTCAGTTGCAAACACGAGTTAAAGCAAAATATTGTACATTTATTGGCTTCTTGTTAAGTGACCCTCTGGCCACTTCCCACAGCATCGAATAAGAAATCTTACATACCACTTTAAAGGGAACATCCTGATAAAAGAAATAAATCGTCGTCTGTGGCTCTAACTCTTCAATGATAGATATATGGCAAATTTTATTAACGTACCCATAATTTTCTCATTTCAGGGGATGCATATTCATCATGAAAAGCTGTGTATAGAAAATAAGCAACTCAAACCAGCTGTCCAAAATTCACTCATTGGATATCCAAGATCCTATCAAAGATGATCCAAGGGTCAAACAAAATATCGCAGGGATGTCACATCAAAATCCATGCTTTGGTCCTTTGGCCCCTGCCTATGTGCAAATTTTCATAACTATACGTTCTCTCGAGTGGTTTCTGGCCTACTTTTTCACCAACAATTAATATGCCCTTACAGTTAAGAGAGGGTCCAGAGGAAGGCAACGAAGACGGCACCAGATCAACGCAGCTGAGTGAAAGGTGGATGGATGAGTGGTGGATGAAAGTAATACAGTAGATGATGAAACTGTGAATGCTTATAGCATACAAGAGTTTAAAAAAGTTATATGACAGAGGAGAAAGTTCAAGAGCGGGGCTCCATGAGTATGAAAAATCCCCCCCCCCCCCCATCTCTCTCTCAAAGGGTGGGAGAAATGGACCTCATAATGACCACGTTCCTATCAATCGATTTCCTGACAGAGTTTGGGGCTACAGACCTCTCAAGCCTTCTTTCAAAACTGTCATATGACGTATTCATTCCTGATACATGCTCTTTCACATGTTTTAACTGGAAAAAGGGTAACTCACCGAACTTTCTAAAGCAGAACGTTAAATGAAATTCCTCATGATACAATATTAACTAGTGTTTTATACTACAAGAACTCATTACTGTAATTAGTAGCAAGTAGGTTACATAAGTTTCTTTTTCATTCTATCATGGGTTCATAAACGCTGGCAAGTTCTAGAAACCATTTCCTTATTACAATAATGAAAACAGAGTTTGCACAGTTTCACTGATCATGTTGGAATTTTCAGAACAAATCATAATATAGACTGACGCATTAGGAAAGTTGCTACCTGTTGTAAAGATGGATAACCGTCGCAAATCAGAGCGCATAGGTTATCAAAAACACTGGAAAACAATAAAACATCAGTGAACCGAAAGAATACAGGTGTCTTTCCTTAGAGAAGTTTGATTAATTCTGAGTATATAAAAATGATAAAATGACTCGAGGGTATCAATCAACAAAACGCTCTTTAACGTACACAAAGAATCTACAAGATGTTACAAAGGAATTCGAATCACTTTAATTTGTGACGTAGTTTCCACGATGAGATCCTAGTGTATCAAGATGTTTGTAGCTCTAGTTGTTTATCTAAACGTGACACATGCCTGGTCTGGTACAACCAGGAGACTGTTAGTTCTTTCTTGCAGAAGTCTAAGGGTTTTTCCCATTGTATTTCGAGAAATTTGTCCAAAGCACGGTGGTACAGTACGGTCGTACAGCAGGGTGGTACAGTACGGTCGTACAGCAGGGTGGTACAGTACGGTCGCACAGCAGGGTGGTACAGTACGGTCGTACAGCAGGGTGGCAGAGTAAGGTCGTACAGAAAGGTGGTACAGTACGGTCGTACAGCAGGGTGGTACAGTACGGTCGTACAGCAGGGTGGTACAGTACGGTCGTACAGCAGGGTGGTACAGTACGGTCGTACAGCAGGGTGGTACAATACGGTCGTACAGCAGGGTGGTACAGTACGGTCGTACAGCAGGGTGGTACAGTACGGTCGTACAGCAGGGTGGTACAGTACGGTCGTACAGCAGGGTGGTACAGTACGGTCGTACAGCAGGGTGTTATTCTCCGTTCCCTACATTATCTCTGTTATTTACCAGATTCTATTTCTCCTTTACGACAAATCTGTCAGTCCGACATAGAAACACCTTACTGTTAACCTATATGCTACTTCCAACATATTTGGTATCATCTAGTGTAGGTATTGTTACCAAGTGTATAATGTTGTCTTGTACGGTGTTTTTTAAGTGAAGCTTTCCTTAATGTGGTCTCAGTTATAAGGTTTTAGTAGGTTTACACTGGCAATCTGTGCGATGTAACCTCGTGGCGTTTTTCGTGTAAAGTGTTGTACAGGTGTGATTCCATCCAAAAGAAAAGCTACACAGTGTATCTTGTTTCCACTTAGTATGAGGTGGGATAAATGTATGGCGTTATCAACTGTACACTGTTAACAAATGTATGGTATTACCAAGTGTACGTCGATTACAAATGTATCGTGTTACCATGTTAATAAAATTCATGGTGTTATCAGTGGATGATGTTAACAAATCTATGCTGTTACCATGTAGATGTGGGGTTAGCAAGTGTGTAGTGTCAACAAATGCATGAAGGTAACAGGCAAATGGTATTAAAAAATGTATGGTGTTACCAAGCTTCTGGTGTCTGCAAACATAATGTAACAAAGTGTATGGTGTTACCATGTAAATGCTGTGTTACCAAATATGTGACGTTGTCTCGTATGGTGTTTCTTAAGTGTGATGGTAACACGTGCTGTGTTATCCTTGAGGTGGTGTTTTAAGTTATATGGTGTTATTAGGTTTGTACCAGGGATCTGTGTGATGTTACCGCGTATGATCTGCTGTCCACAGTGTGATTTTACCCAATGAAAGGCTATACTGTGAGCGTTATTTCTATTTGGTATGAGTTGGGATAAGTATCTGGTGGTATCAAGAATATGGGGTATCAACAAACAAATGGTGTTAACAAAAGTACAAAATCAAAAAAAATTGTAATGTTCTGAAGTATATGTGTTGCTACCAAGTGTGTGTTGCTAAGAAATGTTTTGCGCTACAAAGCGTGTATAAACAAATATATCGAGTTGCCATGGTTTGTCAACAAATGTGTACTGTTGCCAAGTATGTGTGGTGTAACAAATATATAGTTTGGTGTTACCGGGCGTGTTCTGTCACCAAATATGTATGGAATTAACAAATATGTATTGTTACTATGTTGTCCTGTTAGCAGGTATGTGTGGTGTTAATAAATGTGTTATATCACTAAGTACGTATAAGTGGTGTTAGCAAGTGTGTGAGGTGTTAGCAAGAGTGTGAGGTGTTACTGTATGTATTGTGCTAATATGCATGTGTGATGTTATCATCTGAGTGTGTGTGTGTGTGTGTGTGTGTGTGAATGTGTGTGTGTGTGTGTGTGTGTGTGTGTGTGTGTGTGTGTGTGTGTGTGTGTGTGTGGTATTACAAAAAGGATTTGGTGTTACCAAGAGCAATGTGTTAACATATGTGGTGTTATCAATTATTACCGTTTGCTTAGTATCATATGTGGTGATACCAAATGCATAAGGAGTTAAATACATTATAATTCATGTGCGTTTGGTGTCAGATGTGTGTAGTGCTGAAAAATGTGTGTTGCTATCAGGTATATTTGGTGCTTCCATGTGTATGTGTTGTTGGCAAATGTGGTGTTATCTTGTGTGTGGTGTGACATCTTTAGTGTTACTATGTGAATGATGGTAGCTAGTAAGATGTGATATAATGTCACGAAAAGTATGGTGCTATACATGCAAACTTTCCAATGGTGATATGAATTAAGGTATTTGTACCGTTGTGTGGTCTTAGGTAAAGTATTACCATTTGTGGTATTGCTTGTTACCGGGTGAGGAAATATTGCCAAGAGTATTGCTAATGAAAATTCTCTTATCAACCAAGCCATCAACAAAACGGCAATAAATAATAATAATAATAATAATAATAAGAATAAGAATAATAATATTATTATTATTATTATTATCATTATTGTTATTATTATCATTATCATTATAGTTTATATCAAAATTCATTATTTTCACAATTGTAATGATCATTATTTCTATTATCATCATTAACAACAATTTTTACAGAACGTATCCAGCCACTTTATCAACAATCAGAATGACAGCTGCAGCAGCAATGTAAAACATTGCTGCTGCACACTAGCAAATGTAGTTTAAAGATACGAAAGACCCAGAAAAACTGAATCTGCGATTATTTCACCTAATGTTGATGTATAGCTAATTATCATGTTAACGGTGGTAATGATGATTAGGAAATTAAGATTAAAAGTATTTATACCTAACATCATCAATAATATAATTTTGAGATAGCATTATAAGTGGCAGTATCAGTAATAATGAAATATACGCTGCAAGTCATATTCTAACATCTAAAATCAAAGATTGACGTATATATTCCTTACGTTTCATAAACACTATTACAGTGATTACTGCAACGTCATAAAACGTTATGAGATTGGAAGACAATACTCAGTGACAATGCAAAATTACGTTACATTTCTGTTGACACTTGCTTCAATTTCGAGGTATCAGCTTTCTACATAGAAGTCCTTACGCCGGAGCAAACGCAAATTTTATATGGTGTACAGGTAAATCATCACCTCTCCTTCCGACAAAAAGCATGAAAATCATGAGTTACCACAAGTTCCACTCACGTACGTACACCCACAGGGAGGCTTAACACAGTACACCACCAAACACACCTGTCACACCAGGACTGATCTCCCGTCAGCTATGTATCAAATTTATTAAGCCAATCATGAGATGTGCTTCAGTAGCTACTGATTGGCGGAGAGCCAGCCACTCGAGCACCACACTCACGGCACGTGACTCGCCGCGCGGCTCCTATTGGCCGTAGCTGCAACTGGCTACGTAAGGACTGCTATTTTATGATTATGATTTAGATTGATTTTGCAAGTCTCGTTCTTTGATTTCATAAATCTATATTTCTGCTGTAAGTTAACACTCGACATCAATCGGCGTATACTGACTGCGACGGAATGATACATGAAACTTTATCAGAAACCATTCCATGGTGAGAGAAAACGTCTCTAGTGCTTTTGTTCGATCCTGCCATTTGTTACGATTTATGAATCTGTTTGTTTTAACGTTTAGCCTAAATATGCAGCATAAGTCGGCACTGCACGTAGACTCCATCCATGACTGTCATAGGTTACATTTGAATAGAACAACAGATAATGTCAACAGTTGAATGCTTACGAGGAATAGATGGCACCAGCTGCACGTCAACAGGTGGTGTCATTAGCTGATGCCACCGCGGAGATTTTACAGCAGCTGTTTGAAGTCACAATTGTTAGGTGAGAGTAGTAGATTATAAAAAGGTCTGTGTAAGCAACTGTGTGTTAACCCCTGGACAATGCTATCATGATATTGCCAGTCGAATATCGGTCGTGGGATAATAACAGTTGGCCCTAAATCTTTGAGCACGACTGTACGACTTGGCACATCATGTCCACGGGTTGTACCGACGTGCTCAATGGTGAAAACCAAAAGCACCTGCGAAGCTGCAGGAGCCTCATAAAAGTGTCTCTGGGTGTGTATAACTAGATAGTTATACATGTATATATACATTTGTAAGCTTTACATAAAACATTTTTGAACTGATTCGCCAAATTAAACGCAGCCTATAAAAACTAGATCTCAGCTGCTCTGTAACCATATCTGGCCACGAGCACTGCAACAACTGATAAATTTCAGGCATTTCCAACATGACAACGAATTTTCAGCTTGTGAACCCGTCTGCTATGACCGATTACTACCAATTATTTCCAACGAGGGGTCAGCTGGTTTGTGTTCCAATCTCTGCATTTCATGACAAACCCAGTCTCGGACTGTGACCTTTAATTAACAAACTGCCCGTTTAACAGTCCACTGGCTCTTTATGAAACAAGGATATTTTTTTTTTCAATGTGCATCATACGTATAATGTCTGTGATTTTGTACATGTGTTCGCGATAGTGGATACACATACATGTGGCTTACATTTATAAGTTCTTTCATACAAGAGCGATCGTGTATTTGTGTTTATTAATTTGTGTATATGTGCATTCATTTTATTCTTTTTTTATGTGTGTGAACGGTTTAGATTTCCGGACGAAAACATAAAAAAGGAAGATAAAGACTGCATAGTGGTTATCAAGTCGACAAATTGGCACTAAGAAGTCAAACTGTATTTTGCCAATAATTCTCTCTCCTTTTAAGTTTTTCTTACTAATAGCTTTTCTCGACTATTCCTGCAAATGAAACTTTGCAAATATCGAGATTGGTATAAGCCAACTTGAAGTCCAAGCAAAATGTGTTAAAACAGCAAAACCAATCAACCTTACCTAACTCTTAGTTCCGCCCCTCACCAACCTACCTCAGAACCTAGAGGTATTACAAGGAAAAACAATGTCGAAAATGAAATAATCGGCAAAAAAAAATGTTTAGCCCACTGATGTAAACTAGTGGGCAAAATAACGACTGTGTAAACAAATAGAATGTACGAAGTACAGTTGATGTGTTTAACTAGAAGCCCGGATTAGAAAATCGGGTTCGATTCCTAGGTGCGGCAGTCGACTCGCAGTTCACCTATCTGTTCATCCTCTCAACGGCTCTGGTTGATGAACTGGGTACCAGACTTAAGCTAGGGTACATGAAGCGTAAATGCGATGGGATTGATTAAAGCATTCAGTTGCCTTATTGGAAAAAAATCTATTGTTTGTCAAGCAAAAAGTAATATCTTGTGGAGCAACGATTTTTTTTTCATCTTTTATTTCTCCCTCTTTCTTAAGCAATATTCTATAGCTTCGACTGCAAATATGTGGCAATCATTGGGCAAACCGAAGTTCAAAGAGCTCCATTTATAAATCATGAACAACTGGGCTTCCATTACTTTTTCAACTATTACAGAATTTCACGAAGCCCTTGAAGAAGAGTTGCCAAATCCTTGGGTTTCGGAGAGTTCCAGTTGAGACAAAAAACGATGGTTTGGACTGTGACTGATCATGTGTCAAATGCTACAGAACCCTGGGCGGGCATAAAACAAAGATAGGAGGGACAGAAGAACATAACCAAATCTGATTCTGACATTCAAAAATGTGGTGAGGGAATGTATTGGACTAAAGAAACTATCCTCTACTTTACATCATTTGATATGTGATTAAAGGAAATGGCGGAATTTGAAAAGCTTCAGGACGCTGAATGCTTTTGTTACCTTCTATATAGTGAAAGTACGAGATGTGAGAACAATTGCTGATACAATTGGGTGGTCTGATATGAAAGTGAGAGTAGGCCAAGGTTGTGTGTTAACGCTGCCGTGATACAGTTAGTTTAATAATTTTACGGTAAGGAGGTTACCGTGATGGAAATGGTAGTGGGCGAGAGAAGGGGGACAGTTAAACTATAAAATAAGACAAAAGAGAAATAATTATATTAAAGTTATATATTTCTGAAAGCATTCTCGGTGCATATAAGGAGAAACAGATTACACAGCTCAAGACCTCTGGACCCCTATGGCAGACCAAACAAGTACCTAAAACAACCTGTATATCACTGAAGCCTACATACGATATATAAAAGCATTCAACGAACTTTATCGTAAAGTCATCCTATACAGGAAATGGAAATAGTCTTAAAATGAGATCAAGGATGTACAGCTTCCTTACGGAGGTCTTTTTGTTTTAATGTATGAACTAAATGCATCCACCTTATACATATATTTCCCATATAGAATCACAGTCCACAGCTCCATTGTGTGAGAAGCGGATGATGGCTGTATCGGTATGAAAATTTCATCTGCCAGAGGAGAGAAACTACAAACGAATAGCATTCAACGCAACCAGTCGCTCAGTGACAAAAATTAAAAAATCACTACGGAAGGAATGAGAAAATAGAATCGAGTTGCACTAACTATAAAGGCATATCAATCTTAACATTAAGGAGGAATGGACGACTTAAGGAATGATTATGTAAAAGAAAAAAAGTTTTGAAAAGAACAGCATAAGCAAAAATACGTCTAAAAAACTACAGGCCAAAATCATTGTTCAACATAAGTAGAACTCCAAGAACAATGATGACACATTTCAAAGCATCTGTTTCTATTCTAGAATCTCTAGTCATGATAAACTCACAATGCAAAGCGTATATTGATTGTAAACCATTTGGACTGTTTAGTTAAGTACTTCTTATACAGGAAATACTTAGTATTACTTATGCTTTATTCGTACTTTTTATCTTTTTGTGGGAACACGCTGGACGCTTGAATGAAAACGATGTCTCGGCAGTAGAAGTGTTGGCGTTAATCAAACGAAAATACTTGCAAATTATACAAAATTAAGATCATCCAAAATACAAAGTCAAATCGTATGTTTAACTACACAGACACAATGGCTGACTGCCGAATGCCGAAATGTTTAGATTTTTTTAGTTAAACTGACACAATGGCTGACTCCCGACTGCTGAATTGTTTGGCTTTTTAATCATAGGATAACTTGATGGCTTAAAAGCCGTGAAGTGATTTAACCGCCACCTAGGCGAACCGTAACCTCCAAATGCGCTTCTGAGGTGATGTAGATAAAAGTGTTAACTAACCAGCCAAGTCTGTCTTTGAGGATTTAATCAGACCTAAATCTAAATTTAACTTCTAAAATTAACAAAGCTGCATAGAACCAGCTTAAAGACACAGCTGATGTTAAATGTTTGGTACAGATCGAGTTCTCAGGTTCCGTCTTAATATTAGCCTAAAACAAGTTCCGCTTAAATATTCAGCTCTGAAAGAAATTGGCTGGTTAGTTGACCCCTCATTACAAAGAGGGACCAATCTACGAGCCTCCTTGCTGTTGATACGGACGGGAAGCTGCTGTCACAGGTTTAACCGCACGATTATGACCAGATTCACAAACAGCTCACACTCCTTTCCCTTAGCGATCTGAATAACTTTCATCGCGAAACCTCCGAAAATAGATTCGTGTTAGATGCACAAGCGTCGCAATCAGCTGTCTTCCATGTGAATGGTTTAAGGATAGGGAGTTTTCTGACACCTGAGATGTTGAAAACTGAAAGATAGGCAATGAGGCACAGTTTCAAGATACTGCGTAAGTTACAAACCTAACCAGTTGGTGTCCGAACCTAAAATACAAGAAAACGCGCGGGCAATTGTAAGAAAGGCCTAGAAAATAAAGCTCGACGTCAAGATACTGATGTACGTCCACTTGCAGTGGATTAGCAAGATTGTCTCCGTCCCCCGAGGAAAACCATGTGGCGTCCAGAACGAAAACAAAGCTTGATCGATGAAAATAGATTATTGACGTAAAAAACATAAACTGACTTCGTTACTAACTGCCGCTACTACCTTGTTCCCAGGAGTGACAGCACGAGACGCACAAACATATCATCATATGAAGCAGTGGTTTATAAAGACCCGACGTAGCTCTACAAAAAGATCCGTTGTACGCAATCACTTGTGATACTGAGAAACACTCGAGACTTTTCCAATGACTGACTCAGCCGTAAGTGTCTGCATATTGTGAGTGTGCAGAACTTACTTTCTGCAAATAGAGCAGACGAAATACACGCACAAGTTATTGGGCCGGAACCAAGCGGGACAAAACAATAAGAGAGAAAGACGGATTAACATAGACGCTGGTACAGACTGGCCTCACATAAACAACACTTTTTCCTGCTTCCTTTACGCCGCACACACTCGACACGCACCCCGTGAGACATGCCGCTGTGAATATTGGTTGTTTTTTTGGCTAGATTTCATGTATTCACGCACTCATGGACACAGAAACACGCTCATATCGTACGTGTGCACTAGAAACACACACACACACACACACACACACACACACACACACACACACACACACAAACAAACAAACAAACACGCACACACATGGACCTCCGTGGTATCGTGGTTAGCGTTACTTACCGTCACACATGCACGGACCGCCTGAGATCAAACTTGCATAGGTTCGAATCCTGGTCATGGCAGTCGATCTACAGTCCTCCTTGATTTTCATCTTCCCCCTAGGGGCTAGTCGATAAAATGGTTACCTAGCATACACTAACGTGTGTGTGCGTGTGTGTCTACATTCAGGCGTATTTGCGTGAGGGTGTGTGACATTCATAGGCAGCTCACTCGGCGGTTGGCAATAAATTCTGACACTTCTTCCCCGTCATAAAGACCTCCTCCCCCCAACTCCCCTCCACCACAGACCGCCGTTCGACACCGCAATACACTTATTCCAATTAGAGTTCTTACAGATAGATAAAGAACAGTCCTATACCTACCCTTGGGAATCTCATAAACAATACAGGAACAAGTGCACATCTATGCAAAAGAACAGCTCAGTTTCCATTTAGGTTATGTGACATGTCAGTCACTCTGTTACTGTAATTATTTCTCAATCAATGGTCAATCAAACTGATAACGTACAAAACATAAAATTGGCTCTGTAAATATCTTGTACATCTGCTTCCCTCCTTATCTAAAGGTATCTCAACCATATGCTTATCCAAGGAGTGGAAATATCCAGCTCTTCCTAATTTTAAGTTCTTGTATGATTAGTTAACTAGTAACTATTAATGCCTCCTAGCTCAATAATATCTATAATACACCAAATACGTATTTCCAGCACGGGCAGTGGGTGAGAAACGGGTTGGAAAAGGTGGGAGGTGGGCAGATCAGAAAGGGTAGCGAGTGGTGGGATGAAAAAGTAAAGTTGCTCATGAAAGAGATAAGAGAGGCATCTCGGCGGTACTTAACGGGAAGGAGTGCAAACGACTGAGAGATGTATTGAATAAAGCAGCAGGAGGTCAAGAGGAAGGTGCAGTGTTTGAAAAAGAGGGCAAATGAGAGTTGAGGCGAGCGAGTATCAGTAAACTTTAGGGAGACAAAGATGTTTAGGAAGGAAGTTAATAATGTGCGAAAGATGAGAGAAGAAATGGGAACATCGGTGAAGGGGGAAAGATGGAAAGAGATAACAGATGGTGATAAAGTGAAGAAGAGATGGAGTGAGTATTTTGAAGGATTGTTATATGTGTTTGCTGATAGAGTTGCAAATGTAGAGTGTTATGGTTGGGGTAGTATACGAAGTGATAGAGTCATGGAGAGTGGTATAGTGAAGAGAGAAGAGGTGGTGAAAGCCTTGCATAAGATGCAACGCGGCAAGGCGGCTGGAGCGGATGGTGTTACGGTTGAATTATTTCAAAAGGGGGTGACTGTGTTGTTGATCGATTGCTAAGGCCTTTCTCTTTGTTTCTAATAGCTTACCTATCAAACATTATATTCATAAGACCCTCCATAAAGCATCTCTATCAACCCTATCATATGTCTTCTACAGATCCATAAATGCCACATACAAATCCATCTGTTATTTTGAAGTATTTTTCACACACATTCTTTAAAGCAACTATCTGACCTAAATGTCACTGTCACTTGTGGAACCACATTGTTACTCCCCAATCCGATGGTCTGTACATGCTGTCTTCACCCTCTCAATGAATACCCTAACATACAACTTACCAGGTATACTCAAGAAACTTTTACCTTTGTAGTTAGAATAATCACCTGTATTGTTGACTGGTTGGTAAGGTTATTCAATGTATGTATGACTCATGGTGAGGTGCCTGAGGATTGGCGGAATGCTTGCATAGTGCCATTGTACAAAGGCAAAGGGGATAAGAGTGAGTGCTCAAATTACAGATGTATAAGTTTGTTGAGTATTCCTGGGAGATTATATGGGAGGGTATTGATTGAGAGGGTGAAGGCATGTACACAGCATCAGATTGGGGAAGAGCAGTGTGGTTTCAGAAGTGGCAGAGGGTGTGTGGATCAGGTGTTTGCTTTGAAGAATGTATGTGAGAATACTTAGAAAAGCAAATGGATTTGTTTGTAGTATTTATAGATCTGGAGAAGGCATATGATAGAGTTGATAGAGATGCTCTGTGGAAGGTATCAAGAATATATGGAGTTGGAGGCAAGTTGTTAGAAGCAGTGAAAAGTTTTTATCGAGGATGTAAGGCATGTTTACGTGTAGGAAGAGAGGAAAGTGATTGGTTCTCAGTGAATGTAGGTTTGCGGCAGGGGTGTGTGATGTCTGCATGTTTGTTTAATTTGTTTATGGATGGGGTTGTTAGGGAGGTGAATGCAAAAGTTTTGGAAAGAGGGGCAAGTATGCAGTCTGTTGTGGATGAGAGAGCTTGGGAAGTGAGTCAGTTGTTCGGTGATGATACAGATTTGGTGGCTGATTCATGTGAGAAACTGCAGAAGCTGGTGACTGAGTTTGGTAAAATGTGTGAAAGAAGAAAGTTGAGAGTAAATGTTAATAAGAGCAAGGTTATTAGGTACAGTAGGGTTGAGGGTCAAGTCAATTGGGAGGTAAGCTTGAATGGAGAAAACTGGAGGAAGTGAAGTGTTTTAGATATCTGGGAGTGGATTTGGCAGCGGATGGAACCATGGAAGCGGAGGTGAATCATAGGGTGGGGGAGGGGGCGAAAATTCTGGGAGCCTTGAAGAATGTGTGGAAGTCGAGAACATTATCTCCGAAAGCAAAAATGGGTATGTTTGAAGGAATAGTGGTTCCAACAATGTTGTATGGTTGCGAGGCGTGGGCTATGGATAGAGTTGTGCGCAGGAGGGTGGATGTGCTGGAAATGAGATGTTTGAGGACAATGTGTGGTGTGAGGTGGTTTGATCGAGTAAGTAATGTAAGGGTAAGAGAGATGTGTGGAAATAAAAAGAGCGTGGTTGAGAGAGCAGAAGAGGGTGTTTTGAAATGGTTTGGGCACATGGAGAGAATGAGTGAGGAAAGATTGACCAAGAGGATATATGTATCGGAGGTGGAGGGAACGAGGAGAAGTGTGAGACCAAATTGGAGTTGGAAAGATGGAGTGAAAAAGATTTTG
This sequence comes from Panulirus ornatus, assembly GCF_036320965.1. Lineage (NCBI taxonomy): Eukaryota > Metazoa > Arthropoda > Malacostraca > Decapoda > Palinuridae > Panulirus > Panulirus ornatus. Next base: position 19,407,099 of record NC_092261.1, on the reverse strand, counting down.
AGTGATCGGGGCCTGAACATGCAGGAGGGTGACAGGCGGGCAAGGAATAGAGTGAATTGGATCGATGTGGTATACCGGGGTTGACGTGCTGTCAGTGGATTGAATCAGGGCATGTGAAGCGTCTGGGGTAAACCATGGAAAGCTGTGTAGGTATGTATATTTGCGTGTGTGGACGTGTATGTATATACATGTGTATGGGGGTGGGTTGGGCCATTTCTTTCGTCTGTTTCCTTGCGCTACCTCGCAAACGCGGGAGACAGCGACAAAGCACAAATATATATATATATATATATATATATATATATATATATATATATATATATATATATATATATATATTTTTTTTTTTTTTTTTTTTTTTTTTTTCTTTATCGCTGTCTCCCGCGTTTGCGAGGTAGCGCAAGGAAACAGACGAAAGAAATGGCCCAACCCACCCCCATACACATGTATATACATACGTCCACACACGCAAATATACATACCTACACAGCTTTCCATGGTTTAACACAGACGATTCACATGCCTTGATTCAATCCACTGACAGCACGTCAACCCCGGTATACCACATCGCTCCAATCCACTCTATTCCTTGCTCTCCTTTCACCCTCCTGCATGTTCAGGCCCCGATCACACAAAATCTTTTTCACTCCATCTTTCCACCTCCAATTTGGTCTCCCTCTTCTCCTCGTTCCCTCCACCTCCGACACATATATCCTCTTGGTCAATCTTTCCTCACTCATTCTCTCCATGTGCCCAAACCATTTCAAAACACCCTCTTCTGCTCTCTCAACCACGCTCTTTTTATTTCCACACATCTCTCTTACCCTTACGTTACTTACTCGATCAAACCACCTCACACCACACATTGTCCTCAAACATCTCATTTCCAGCACATCCATCCTCCTGCGCACAACTCTATCCATAGCCCACGCCTCGCACCCATACAACATTGTTGGAACCACTATTCCTTCAAACATACCCATTTTTGCTTTCCGAGATAATGTTCTCGACTTCCACACATTCTTCAAGGCTCCCAGCATTTTCGCCCCCTCCCCCACCCTATGATCCACTTCCGCTTCCATGGTTCCATCCGCTGCCAGATCCACTCCCAGATATCTAAAACACTTCACTTCCTCCAGTTTTTCTCCATTCAAACTCACCTCCCAATTGACTTGACCCTCAACCCTACTGTACCTAATAACCTTGCTCTTATTCACATTTACTCTTAACTTTCTTCTTTCACACACTTTACCAAACTCAGTCACCAGCTTCTGCAGTTTCTCATATGAATCAGCCACCAGCGCTGTATCATCAGCGAACAACAACTGACTCACTTCCCAAGCTCTCTCATCCCCAACAGACTTCATACTTGCCCCTCTTTCCAAAACTCTTGCATTCACCTCCCTAACAACCCCATCCATAAACAAATTAAACAACCATGGAGACATCACACACCCCTGCCGCAAACCTACATTCAATGAGAACCAATCACTTTCCTCTCTTCCTACACGTACACATGCCTTACATCCTCGATAAAAACTTTTCACTGCTTCTAACAACTTGCCTCCCACACCATATATTCTTAATACTTCCACAGAGCATCTCTATGAACTCTATCATATGCCTTCTCCAGATCCATGAATGCTACATACAAATCCATTTGCTTTTCTAAGTATTTCTCACATACATTCTTCAAAGCAAACACCTGATCCAAACATCCTCTACCACTTCTGAAACCACACTGCTCTTCCCCAATCTGATGCTCTGTACATGCCTTCACCCTCTCAAACAATATCCTCCCATATAATTTACCAGGAATACTCAACAAACTTATACCTCTGTAATTTGAGCACTCACTCTTATCCCCTTTGCCTTTGTACAATGGCACTATGCACGCATTCCGCCAATCCTCAGGCACCTATATATATATATATTATCCCTGGGGATAGGGTATTAAGAATACTTCATACGTATTCCCTGCGTGTCGTAGAAGGCGACTAAAAGGGGAGGGAGCGGGGGGCTGGAAATCCTCACCTCTCTTTTTTTTTTCAATTTTCGAAAAGAAGGAACAGAGGGGGGCCAGGTGAGGTTATTCCAAAAAAGGCCCAGTCCTCTGTTCTTAACACTACCTCGCTAACGCGGGAAATGCCTAATAGTTTAAAAAAAAAGAATATATATATATATATATATATATATATATATATATATATATATATATATATATATATATTTTTTTTTTTTTTTTTCATACTATTCGCTATTTCCCGCGATAGCGAGGTAGCGTTAAGAACAGAGGACTGGGCCTTTTTTGGAATATCCTCACCTGGCCCCCTCTGTTCCTTCTTTTGGAAAATTAAAAAAAAAAAAAAAAAAAATGAGAGGGGAGGATTTCCAGCCCCCCGCTCCCTCCCCTTTTAGTCGCCTTCTACGACACGCAGGGAATACGTGGGAAGTATTCTTAATCCCCTATCCCCAGGGATAATATATATATATATATATATATATATATATATATATATATATATATATATATATATATATATATATATATATATATATATATATATATATATCTTTCTTTCATACTTTTCGCCATTTCCCGCGTTAGCGAGGTAGCGTTAAGAACAGAGGACTGGGCCTTTGAGGGAATATCCTCATCTGGCCCCCATCTCTTTTCCTTCTTTGGGAAAAAACAAAAAAAAAAAAAGAGAGGAGGGTTTCCAGCCCCCCGCTCCCTTCCCTTTTAGTCGCCTTCTACGACACGCAGGGAATACGTGGGAAGTATTCTTTCTCCCCTATCCCCAGGGATAATATATATATATTCGATATATTATACTTTGTCACTGTCTCCTACGTTAGCGAGGTAGCGCAAGAAAACACTCGAAAGAATGGCCCAACCCACCCACATACACATGTATATACATACACGTCCACACACTCACATATACATACCTACAAATCTCAACGTACACAGATATATATATATATATATATATATATATATATATATATATATATATATATATATATATATATATATATATATATATATATATATATATATATATATATATATATATATATATATATATATATACATATATATATATATATATATATATATATATATATATATATACATAATTCATATTGTCTGCCCTTATTCATTCCCGTCGCCACCCCGCCACACATGAAATTACAATCCCCACCCACGAATGTGCGTGAGGGAGCGCTAGGAAAAGACAAAAAAGGCCACATTCGTTCACACTCAGAGTCTACCTGTCATATATAATGCACCGAAACAACAGCTTCCTTTCCATATCCAGGCCCCACAAAACTTTCCATATTTTATCCGCGACGCTTCACATGCCCTAGTTCAATCCACTGACAGCTGGTCAACCCCGGTATACCACATCATTCCAATTCACTCTATTCCTTGTACACCTTTCACCCTCCTGCATGTTCAAGCCCCGATCATTCAAAATCTTTTTCACTCCATCTTTCCACCTCCAATTTGGTCTCCCACTTCTCCTCGTTCCCCCCACCTCTGACACATATATCCTTTGTCAATCTTTCCTTACTCATTCTCTCCATGTGCCCAAACCATTTCAAAACACCCTCTTCTGCTCTCTCAACAACACTCTTTTGATTACAACACATCTCTCTTACCCTTTCATTACTTACTCGATGAAACTACCTCACAACACACATTGTCCTCAAACATCTCATTTCCAGCACATCCACCCTCCTCCCTACATCTCTATCTATAGCCCACGCCTCGGAACCATATAACATTGTTGGAACCACTGTTCCTTCAAACATACCCATTTTTGCTTTCTAAGAAAATCTTCTCGTCTTCCACATATTTTTCAACGTTCCCAGAACTTTCGCCCCCTCCTCCACCCTATGACTCACTTCCGCTTCCATGGTTCCATGCTCTACCAAATCCACTCCTAGATATCTACAACACTTTACTTTCTCCATTTTTTTTCATTCAAACTTACCTCCCAATTGACTTGTCCCTTAACCCTACTGTACCTAATAACCTTGCTCTTATTCACATTTACTGTCAGCTTTCTTCTTTCAAACAGTTTACGAAACTCAGTCACCAGCTTCTGCAGTTTCTCACATGAATCAGCCACCAGCGCTGTATCATCAGCGAACAACAACTGGCTCACTTCTGAAGCTCTCTCATCCACAACAGACTGCATACTTGCCCCTCTTTCCAAAACTCTTGCATTCACCTCCCTAACAACCCCATCCATAAACAAATTAAACAACCATGCAGACATCACGCACCCCTGCCGCAAACCGACATTCACTGAGAACCAATCACTTTCCTCTCTTCCTAACAACTTGCCTCCCACACCATACACTCTTAATACCTTCCACAGAGCGTCTCTATGAACTCTATCATATACCTTCTCCAGATCCATAAATGCTACATACAAATCCACTTGTTTTTCTAAGTATTTCTCACTACATTCTTCAAAGCAAACACCTGAACCACACACCTTCTACCACTTCTGAAACCACACTGCTCTTCCCCTATGTGGTGCTCTGTATATGCCTTCACCCTATCAATCAATACCCTCCCATATAATTTACCAGGAATACTGAACAAACTTATACCTCTGTAATTTGAGCACTCACTCTTATCCCCTTTGCCTTTGTACAATGGCACTATGCACGCATTCCGCCAATCCTCAGACACCTCACCATGAGTCATACATACATTAAATAACCTTACGAACCAGCCAACAATACAGTCACCATCTTTTTTTAATAAACTCCACAGCAATACCATCCAAACCTGCTGCCTTGTCGGCTTTCATCTTCCACAAAGCTTTTACTACCTCTTCTCTGTTTACCAAATCATTCTCCCTAACCCTCTCACTTTGCACACCGCCTCGACCAAAACACCCTATATCTACCACTCTATCATCAAACACATTCAACAAACCTTCAAAATACTCACTCCATCTCCTTCTCACATCACCACTACTTGTTACCACCTCCCCATTAGCCCCCTTCACTGAAGTTCCCATTTGTTCCCTTGTCTTACGCATTTTATTTACCTCCTTCCAAAACATCTTTTTATTCTCCCTAAAATCTAATGATACTCTATCACCCCAAGTCTCATTTGCCCTCTTTTTCACCTCTTGCACCTTTCTCTTGACCCCCTGTCTCTTTCTTTTATACATCTCCCAGTCATTTGCATTATTTCCCTGCAAAAATCGTCCAGATGCCTCTCTCTTCTCTTTCACTAATAATCTTACTTCTTCATCCCCTCCTATTATACCCACTACCCTTTCTAATCTGCCCACCTCCCGCACTTCTCTTGCCACAGGCATCTTTTGCGCAAGCCATCACTGCTTCCCTAAATACATCAAATTCCTCCCCCACCCCCTTACGTCCTTTGTTCTCACCTTTTTCCATTCTGTACTCAGTCTCTCCCGGTACTTCCTCAAACAAGACTCCTTCCCAAGTTCACTTACTCTTACCACTCTCTTCACCTGAACATTCTCTCTTCTTTTCTGAAAACCTCAACAAATCTTAGTATTTCGAATAGTTGTTTCCTATTATACAGTCCCTTAGCCTAGCGGTTAGCATGCCTGCCTCTTGCACAATGGGTCCCAGGTTCGATCCTGTCTGTTGGAGGTTTGTATGTTCTATGAAGCTGCGCGTTCATATACACTTTATTCGTATTCATATAACTCCGCGTTGTACAGTTAGGTTCGGTAAAACGCTATCAGCTGGCCATGTGTTCTGTTCGGAAACAACCGATAGACCCCGTTGCTCACCATTGTGAGACGAAGGGTATTCGAGTACTTAGTATTTCGAATAGTTGTTTCCTATTATACAGTCCCTTAGCCTAGCGTAACGTTAGCATGCCTGCCTCTTGCACAAGGGGTCCCAGGTTCGATCCTGTCTGTTGGAGGTTTGTATGTGATATATATATATTATTATTTATTAATATATATATATATATATATATATATATATATATATATATATTCTTTTTTTTTTTCTTTATTATCCTTTGTCACTGTCTCACGCGTTAGCGAGGTAGCGCAAGGATACAGACGAAAGGATGGCCCAACCCACTGACATACACATGTATATATATACACGTCCACACACGCACATATACATACCTATACATCTCAACGGATACATATATATACACAAATAGACATATACATATATACATATGTACATAATTCATACTGTCTGCCCTTATTCATTCTCGTCGCCACCCCGCCACACATGAAATGACAACCCCCTCCCCCCGCATGTGCACGAGGTAGCACTAGGAAAAGACAACACATTTTCTAGCTGTCATGTATAATGCACAGCTCCCTTTCCACGTCCAGGCCCCACAGAACTTTCCATGGTATACCCCAGACGCTTCACATGCCCTGGTTCAATCCACTGAAAGCACGTCGACCCAGGTATATCACATCGTTCCAATTCACTCTATTCCTTGCCCGCTTTTCACCCTCCTGCAAGTTCAGGCCCCGATCACTCAAAATCTTTTTCACTCCATCCTTCCACCTCCAATTTGGTCTCCCACCTCTCCTCGTTCCCTCCACCTCTGACACATATATCCTCTTGGTCAATCTTACCTCACTCATTCTCTCCATGTGACCAAACCATTTTAAAACACCCTCCTCTGCTCTCTCAACCACACTCATTTTATTACCACACATCTCTCTTACCCTTTCATTACTTACTAGATCACACCACCTCACACCACATACTGTCTTTAAACATCTCATTTCCAGCACATCCACCCTCCTCCGTACAGCTCTATCTATAACCCACGCCTCGCATCCATATAACATTATCGGAACCACTATTCCTTCAAACTCATACTCATTTTTGCTTTTCGAGATAATGTTCTCGCCTTTCACACATTTTTCAACGCTCCCAGAACTTTCGCCCCCTTCCCCACCAAATAGCTCACTTCAGCTTCCATGGTGCCATCCGCTGCCAAATCCATTCCCAGATATCTAAAATACTTCACTTACTCCAGTTTTTCTCCATTCAAATTTACCTCCCATTTGACCTGTCCCTCAACCCTACTGCACATAATAACCTTGCGCTTATTCACATTCACCCTCAGCTTTCTTCTCTCACACACTTTACCAAACTTAGTCAGCAGCTTCTTCACTTTCTCACCCGAATCAGCCATCAGCGCTGTATCATCAGCAAACAAAATCTGACTCACTTCCCAAGCTCTCTCATCCACACCAGACTGCATACATGCCCCTCTCTTCAAAACTCTTGCATTCACCTCCATAACAACACCATCCATAAACAAATTAAACAACCATGGAGACATCACGCACCCCTGCCGGAAACCGACGTTCACTGAGCCAATCACTTTCCTCTCTTTATATATATATATATATATATATATATATATATATATATATATATATATATATATATATATATATATATATATATATATATATTATTATTATTATACTTTGTCGCTGTCTCCCGCGTTTGCGAGGTAACGCAAGGAAACAGACGAAAGAAATGGCCCAACCCCCCCCCCCATACACATGTATATACATACGTCCACACACGCAAATATACATACCTACACAGCTTTCCATGGTTTACCTCAGACGCTTCACATGCCTTGATTCAATCCACTGACAGCACGTCAACCCCGGTATACCACATCGCTCCAATTCACTCTATTCCTTGAACTCCTTTCACCCTCCTGCATGCTCAGGCCCCGATCACACAAAATCTTTTTCACTCCATCTTTCCACCTCCAATTTGGTCTCCCTCTTCTCCTCGTTCCCTCCACCTCCGACACATATATCCTCTTGGTCAATCTTTCCTCACTCATTCTCTCCATGTGCCCAAACCACTTCAAAACACCCTCTTCTGCTCTCTCAACCACGCTCTTTTTATTTCCACACATCTCTCTTCCCCTTACGTTACTCACTCGATCAAACCACCTCACACCACACATTGTCCTCAAACATTTCATTTCCAGCACATCCATCCTCCTACGCACAACTCTATCCATAGCCCACGCCTCGCAACCATACAACATTGTTGGAACCACTATTCCTTCAAACATAGCCATTTTTGCTTTCCGAGATAATGTTCTCGACTTCCACACATTCTTCAAGGCCCCAAGAATTTTCGCCCCCTCCCCCACCCTATGATCCACTTCCGCTTCCATGGTTCCATCCGCTGCCAGATCCACTCCCAGATATCTAAAACACTTCACTTCCTCCAGTTTTTCTCCATTCAAACTCACCTCCCAATTGACTTGACCCTCAACCCTACTGTACCTAATAACCTTGCTCTTATTCACATTTACTCTTAACTTTCTTCTTTCACACACTTTACCAAACTCAGTCACCAGCTTCTGCAGTTTCTCACATGAATCAGCCACCAGCGCTGTATCATCAGCGAACAACAACTGACTCACTTCCCAAGCTCTCTCATCCCCAACAGACTTCATACTTGCCCCTCTTTCCAAAACTCTTGCATTTACCTCCCGAACAACCCCATCCATAAACAAATTAAACAACCATGGAGACATCACACACCCCTGCCGCAAACCTACATTCACTGAGAACCAATCACTTTCCTCTCTTCCTACACGTACACATGCCTTACATCCTCGATAAAAACTTTTCACTGCTTCTAACAACTTTCCTCCCACACCATATATTCATAATACCTTCCACAGAGCATCTCTATCAACTCTATCATATGCCTTCTCCAGATCCATAAATGCTACATACAAATCCATTTGCTTTTCTAAGTATTTCTCACATACATTCTTCAAAGCAAACACCTGATCCACACATCCTCTACCACTTCTGAAACCACACTGCTCTTCCCCAATCTGATGCTCTGTACATGCCTTCACCCTCTCAATCAATACCCTCCCATATAATTTACCAGGAATACTCCACAAACTTATACCTCTGTAATTTGAGTATAATAAATATATAAATAAATAATATATATATATATATATATATATATATATATATATATATATTTTTTTTTTTTTTTTTTTGCTTTGTCGCTGTCTCCCGCGTTTGCGAGGTAGCGCAAGGAAACAGACGAAAGAAAATGGCCCAACCCACCCCCATACACATGTATATACATACGTCCACACACACAAATATACATACCTACACAGCTTTCCATGGTTTACCCCAGACGCTTCACATGCCCTGATTCAATCCACTGACAGCACGTCAACCCCGGTATACCACATCGCTCCAATTCACTCTATTCCTTGCCCTCCTTTCACCCTCCTGCATGTTCAGGCCCCGATCACACAAAATCTTTTTCACTCCATTTTTCCACCTCCAATTTGGTCTCCCTCTTCTCCTCGTTCCCTCCACCTCCGACACATATATCCTCTTGGTCAATCTTTCCTCACTCATTCTCTCCATGTGCCCAAACCATTTCAAAACACCCTCTTCTGCTCTCTCAACCACGCTCTTTTTATTTCCACACATCTCTCTTACCCTTACGTTACTTACTCGATCAAACCACCTCACACCACACATTATCCTCAAACATCTCATTTCCAGCACGTCCATCCTCCTGCGCACAACTCTATCCATAGCCCACGCCTCGCAACCATACAACATTGTTGGAACCACTATTCCTTCAAACATACCCATTTTTGCTTTCCGAGATAATGTTCTCGACTTCCACACATTCTTCAAGACTCCCAGAATTTTCGCCCCCTCCCCCACCCTATGATCCACTTCCGCTTCCATGGTTCCATCCGCTGCCAGATCCACTCCCAGATATCTAAAACACTTCACTTCCTCCAGTTTTTCTCCATTCAAACTCACCTCCCAATTGACTTGACCCTCAACCCTACTGTACCTAATAACCTTGCTCTTATTCACATTTACTCTTAACTTTCTTCTTTCACACACTTTACCAAACTCAGTCACCAGCTTCTGCAGTTTCTCACATGAATCAGCCACCAGCGCTGTATCATCAGCGAACAACAACTGACTCACTTCCCAAGCTCTCTCATCCCCAACAGACTTCATACTTGCCCCTCTTTCCAAAACTCTTGCATTTACCTCCCGAACAACCCCATCCATAAACAAATTAAACAACCATGGAGACATCACACACCCCTGCCGCAAACCTACATTCACTGAGAACCAATCACTTTCCTCTCTTCCTACACGTACACATGCCTTACATCCTCGATAAAAACTTTTCACTGCTTCTAACAACTTTCCTCCCACACCATATATTCATAATACCTTCCACAGAGCATCTCTATCAACTCTATCATATGCCTTCTCCAGATCCATAAATGCTACATACAAATCCATTTGCTTTTCTAAGTATTTCTCGCATACATTCTTCAAAGCAAACACCTGATCCACACATCCTCTACCACTTCTGAAACCACACTGCTCTTCCCCAATCTTATGCTCTGTACATGCCTTCACCCTCTCAATCAATACCCTCCCATATAATTTACCAGGAATACTCAACAAACTTATACCTCTGTAATTTGAGCACTCACTCTTATCCCCTTTGCCTTTGTACAATGGCACTATGCACGCATTCCGCCAATCCTCAGGCACCTCACCGTGAGTCATACATACATTAAATAACCTTACCAACCAGTCAACAATACAGTCACCCCCTTTTTTAATAAATTCCACTGCAATACCATCCAAACCTGCTGCCTTGCCGGCTTTCATCTTCCGCAAAGCTTTTACTACCTCTTCTCTGTTTACCAAATCATTTTCCCTAACCCTCTCACTTTGCACACCACCTCGACCAAAACACCCTATATCTGCCACTCTATCATCAAACACATTCAACAAACCTTCAAAATACTCACTCCATCTCCTTCTCACATCACCACTACTTGTTATCATCTCCCCATTTGCGCCCTTCACTGAAGTTCCCATTTGCTCCCTTGTCTTACGCACTTTATTTACCTCCTTCCAGAACATCTTTTTATTCTCCCTAAAATTTAATGATACTCTCTCACCCCAACTCTCATTTGCCCTTTTTTTCACCTCTTGCACCTTTCTCTTGACCTCCTGTCTCTTTCTTTTATACGTCTCCCACTCAACTGCATTTTTTCCCTGCGAAAATCGTCCAAATGCCTCTCTCTTCTCTTTCACTAATACTCTTACTTCTTCATCCCACCACTCACTACCCTTTCTAATCAACCCACCTCCCACTCTTCTCATGCCACAAGCATCTTTTGCGCAATCCATCACTGATTCCCTAAATACATCCCATTCCTCCCCCACTCCCCTTACTTCCATTGTTCTCACCTTTTTCCATTCTGTACTCAGTCTCTCCTGGTACTTCCTCACACACGTCTCCTTCCCAAGCTCACTTACTCTCACCACCCTCTTCACCCCAACATTCACTCTTTTTTTCTGAAAACCTATACAAATCTTCACCTTAGCCTCCACAAGATAATGATCAGACATCCCTCCAGTTGCACCTCTCAGCACATTAACATCCAAAAGTCTCTCTTTCGCGCGCCTGTCAATTAACATGTAATCCAATAACGCTCTCTGGCCATCTCTCCTACTTACATAAGTATACTTATGTATATCTCGCTTTTTAAACCAGGTATTCCCATCATCAGTCCTTTTTCAGCACATAAATCTACAAGCTCTTCACCATTTCCATATATATATATATATATATATATATATATATATATATATATATATATATATATATATATATATATATATATATATATATATTGGAAAGGATCACAATTTTGCGCGTGATCAAGATATTCCTATGAGTCCATGGGGAAAATGAAACACGAAAAGTTCCCAAGTGCACTTTCGTGTAATAATCACATCATCAGCTTCGTCTCTTCGATGTATGTCAACTGACTGTTATATTTCTCTCTTGTGTCTCCCATGATGATGTGATTATTACACGAAAGTGCACTTGGGAACTTTTCGTGTTTCATTTTCCCCGTGGACTCACCCATGTTCCAATTTGCTATCTTGTCTTTCGCACATTATTTGCCCCTTTCCGAAGATCTCTTTATTCTCCCTAAAGTTTCATGATACTCTCTCACCCCAACTCTCATTTGCTCTCTTTTTCAACCCTTGCACCTTCTTTTTGACCTCCTGACGCCTTCACTTATGCATCTCCAAGTCATTTGTACCCTTTCTTATAAGTATCGTGCAAACGCCTCTTTTTTTTCTCTTTGAATAAAAACTATACTGCTTCATCCCACCAGTCACTAACCTTTCTAATCTGCCCACCACCCACCTTTTGCATGCCACATGCATCTCTTGCACATGCTATCAGTGCTTCCCTAAATACATACCATTCCTCACTCACTCCCCTCACTTGTTTGCTTTCATCTTTTCCCGTTCTACACTACACACGTACAAATGTTCACTGTAATTTTAATAATTACAAAAGCATCTTGCAATATCAACACAGTTAATGTCTTAGTTTGAGCAAACAAAAAAATCCCATAGTCTAGGCCACACAAAGAATCCTTGTCAAGTTGATTATTGGAAAAGTTCACCACAAAGGAAGGGTTTGTGTTCCTAGTCCAATCCCTGCTTTCATTAAGGTGGTCCAACTCAATCATGCAGTGAACATTAGTAAAGGTGTGTGTATGCTAATTTGTCAAAATCTGTTACTCCAAATTGTCCAAAAAGAGTCATAAGTGCTATCAACAATTTGAAGAAAGATAATGAAATAGGCATAACTAAAGGAGACAAGGCTAACATAGTTGTGATTATGGATAAAGTTAATTATTTATCAGAAATTAATTATCTATGTCATGGTACAACATACTCTAAACTCAGACGAAATCCTCTAGAAGCAATTAATTCTCATTTTGATAAAGTATTGGAAACACTTCCCTCCCTGTATTTCAATCTCTAAAAGAGGAAACAGATTGAGGAGTCTGAATGTGTGTGGTTGTAACCAAGATGAAAAGAAAGGAGATATAGGTAGCATGTTTGAGGAGAGAAACCTGGATGTTCCGGCTCTGAGCGAAACGAAGTTCAAGGGTACAAGGGAAGAGTGATTTGGCAAAGTCTTGGGAGTAAAGTCAGGGGTAGGTGAGAGGACAAGAGCTAAAGAAGGAGTAGCAATACTCCTGAAGCAGGAGTTGTGGGAGTAAGTGATAGAGTGTAAGAAAGTAAATTCTAGATGGATGTGGGGAAAACTGATAGTGGATGGAGAGAGATGGATGATTATTGGTGCTTATGCACCTAGTCATGAGAAGAAAGATCATGAAAGGCAAGTGTTTTGGGAGCAGTTGAGTGAGTGTCAGCAGCTTTGGTGCACAAGATCGGATATCAATGATGGGTGATTTGAATGCGAAGGTGAGTAATGTGGCAATAGAGGGTATAATTGGTGTGCATGGGGTATTCAGTGTTGTGAATGGAAACGGTGAAGAACTTGTGGGTTATCGGGCTGAAAAAAAGACTGGTGATTGGGAATAGCTGGTTTTAAAAGAGAAACATACATAGGTATATGTATGAGAGTAGTAGAAAAGGTCAAAGGCATTATTGGATTAATTGGTAATTGAAAGGCGTGCAAAAGAGGGACTTTTGGATGTTAATGTGCTTAAGGGGGCAGATGATCACTATCTTGAGGAGACGAAGGTGAAGATTTATAGAGGTTTTCAAAAAAGAATAGAGAATGTTGGGGAGAAGAGAGTGGTGAGAGTAAGTGAGTTTGGAAAGGAGACTTGTGTGAAAAAGTACCAGGAGAGATTGAGTGTAGAATGGCAAAAGGTGAGAGCAAAGGATGTGAGGAGAGTAGGGGAGGAATGGAATGTATTCAGGGAAGCAGTGATAGCATGTTTAAAATATGCATGTGGCATGAGAAAGGTGGTAGGTGGGCAGATTAGAAAAGGTAGTGAGTGGTGGGGTGAAGAAGTAAAGTTCTTAGTGAAAGAGAAAAGAGAGGCTTTTGGACGATACTTACAAGGAAGGAGTGCAAATGACTGGCAGATGTATAAAAGAAAGCTGCAGGAGGTCAAGACGAAGGGTTGAAAAAGAGGGTAAATGATAGTTGGGGCGAGAGAGCATCATTAAACTTTAAGGAAAATAAAAAGATGTTTTGGAAGGAGGTAAATGGCGTGCGTAAGACAAGAGAACAAATGGGAACATCGGTAAAGGGGACCAAGGGTGAAGTCATTACAGGAAGTGATGAGGTGAGAAGGAGATAGAGTGAGTATTTTGAAGGTTTGTTGAATATGTTTGATGACAGAGTAGCTGATGTAGGGTGTCTTGGTCGGGGTGGTGTGTGAAGTGAGAGGGGTCAGGGAGAATGGGTTAGTTAAGAAAGAAGTGGTAGTGAAAGCTTTGCGGAAGATGAAATCCGGTAAGGCGGCGGGTTGGGAGTGTATTGCAGTAGAATGTATTATGAAAGGGGGTGAATGTGTTGTTGATTGGTTGGTAAGGATATTCATTGTATGTATGGATTGGCGGAATGCATGCATAGTGCCATTGTACAAAGGCAAAGAGGGTAAATGTTAGTTTTCAAACTATAGAGGCAAAATTTTGTTGTGTATTCCTGAGAAGTTGTATGGAAGGGTATTGATTGAGAGGTTGAAGGCATGTACATTTTGATCATGGAATGATAATGCTAATAGGTTAGTTACATAGTTGCTAAGCTAATGAACTACGTAACACCTAGATATTCAGCAGTTCCTGCACAGTATCTTGTCTCATATATGAATTGATGAACTGAGCACACACGCACACACACACACACACACACACACACACACACACACACACACACACATACATATATCATACATAAGACCAACACTAGACTATAGCTCCCAAGTTTCGTCACCACATGAAGAACAATCACAGAAGGTTCAGAGGAGAACAACAACGATGGTACCAGTAATAGAAGAGCTGAATTACAGGGAAAAACTTGAAAGAGAGAAGAGTAAGAAGGGAATTACTTATATGCAGTCCGAAATTTATTGATGATGAGTTTGAGAAGATGCATACTATTGGATCCAAGTTAAAGTATCCTTCATCTTTCATTGATAGATCTCTTAAGTTGTCAAAGAAATCATAGTTAAACCCAAACCTCCCCTTGATACCAAGAATCTTTTAATTTTTCCTTTAGTAATAATCTTACATTGCTTCCCAGGCTGCTTAAATCTTTAATGTAAATGTAGCCTTCAGCAAAAACAATACTATAAAGAATATCTTAATATAAAACTCACCAGAAAATTCTGAGGGCAGTGTTTTCAAAATCCCCTGTAAGAGCTGTAATACATTCTATGTTAGGCAGGCTGGTAAAGATCTTTGTTAGACTTAAGCAACATAAATATTGTTTAAGGACAGGACAAGAATCAAATGCTTTCTTTAACCATATCAAAAATCATGACCAATGCATTAACTGGAGTAACTTAACTCATTTATCAACTATAACTACTTTACCACGAGAAATATCATTGAATTTTATATCATCAAATACACGAAGAATTGTAATATTGACATTAGTGAAGGTCTATACAAACTGGATATCTTTTTTGTAGGTAAGTAGATGGATTTAATTAGGGCATTTTGTTGTCTGTACCGTCACAGTTAACATACAAAAATGACACTAGAGTCTCTTGCGAAGAGACCGGTAAACAATATACGTGTCTGAGAATAAAAAGCTGCACATAAACATGTGCGTACACAGACTCATGCGTGTTTACGCATACAAAAGTTTCAAAAGTTGTAGGACAGCAGTGAAAGTTTAAGAGATGGGGCCACACCAGTGTTGAACTACCTCCCTTTAGAGTACAAGTAGGTAATTACACAGACGCATGTTGATAGTTACATTCATTTATAGGATAAAGTATCAGTTTGTAGTCCGTGGGCCAGCCAGGTGGTGAAATCTTCCCTTCTCCCCCAAGGATTTTTGAAGACAAGCATATTTGAACACTTGCTTATAAGTAATTTCAATATCTGCTTGTCTGATTGAAAAATAACGGTGGAGTGCGAGGGAATACCTGTATGGTTGTCACTCCTTCTTTTACGATGCGAACAATATAAACGAAATGTTATAATCTTGTGGATGATTTTTGACTTTTTGGTACGTTTGTGGAGGTGCAGATCGAAGTGATTGATATCTAAGTCTAAACAAAATTCTATTGGTTGAAAACTGCGTCAAACTATGAGACGTTGCAATTGAGACTAACATAAATAAACAACAATTAGCTGTATGTGTATTACTTATGCAACAACAAAACAGAGGCCTTGAGCATAACTTTATTACAGTATCAAAGAGACCCTTGTGCTCTGTCACTGACAATATGTAGGATTTACATATTCATGATTGCATTTATATATGAAAATAATTTTGCAGATAACGTTCAGTTGATATAAAACAGAACTAAGCGAGGGAATATTGAGGAACAGAAAACAAAAATTATTTTATCAGGCAATCATTCAACAGAACTCAAAGTTAGCACAGCTTTCAATTGATAAACTAAATTAATTTCTTCGGGATTGATTTATCAAGCAATCATTTAACTGAACTCAAAGTTAGCACAGCTTTCAATTGAAAAACTAATTCAATTTGTTCGGGTTTATTTTTCCTATTAAGTTACATTTACACACTCATGTTACACACTGACACTCCCTCCGTGAAAAAAAAACGTTTATGGTAATCTTCTGTTAACATAATTTCGCAAATATTGCATATGTATGAATCATCTACACAATCAGTATGAGTATAGCGCCTTTTATCCTCATTACTTTAATCAAATCCATTATCAGACTCCAATATCATATCTGTCAAGTTCATAAGGTCAGCAGTTTTTTGTCTTCCTTCTCTGGATTCTGCTCTGGTTCTTCTACCATCAGTTCCACAGGCTACTAAGGCAAAAAAGATCGCTATGCTTTTGTCCACTTAAACCCAAATTTCCCAACTGCTGCTTCCCTTTGGTCTCCTTCCTGTAATTCGCTTTCTTCACATGCAGCATTCCTGGTTTGGTACTGAATCTCTCTAGAAATTTCTCATTATATTGATGTCACTGGTGGATGAGCATCGGGAGAGGAGCCACATAAAATGTTCTAATCTCTCGTTTGTGGGATCCTCATCTTCATCAGATGTCATTCTTTCTTTCCTTACATATGTGCAGTTGGCATCACAGCCACTCAAGGCAATGAGTAGTTTTTCCTAAGATCAACCTGATGCTTAACATTTTCAACGTCTGGTTTACAGGCTTCCAGAGTAATCTGATGATAACAAAGCTCTGATATTCAAATTACCTGGTCATAAATCAGGGAAAGTTTTGTAACTGGGCCTTCAATAATGTGAGTTACAGCTAAAGTCACATACTGATAATTGGATTTTCCAATTATTCACATCAAGGCCAACCCGAGAGCGAAAGTAACCAGAGTCGAGACCTGATAACCAGGCCATAGACCGATGATAATTATAAACAGACCTAAGAACGCCGGTAATCAAACCCAACACTGTTGATAACCAGAGACCATTGGTAACCAACATGAGAACACCAGTAATCAGACCCCGACACTGTTGGTTACCGCACCAGATACTGTTGGTAACCATATCCCGAAACCACAGGTAACCAAAACTGAGACCGCTGGTAAGTAGACCCGAGGCTGCTAGTAACCAGAACTGATATCAATGGATGACCAGACCCTGGATCGCTGGTACCCAGGCCAGAGACCGCTGGTAACCAGAACCAATACCACTGATAAACAAATCCGAGACGCCCAGTAACGCCGTTATCAACCAAACATGAGGCCGCTGTTAAGCAGGAGTCTGAAAATCTAAGTCAGGATCAAATAATGATGTTGATAATGGAGTTTATACCAGCTTGCATTCAGCCCACCGGCTTTCTATCGATCGATCTATTACTACTTATCTCTATCATCTATAATCTATCCATCTATTATCTATGTAGCAGTCTATCAAAGTCTAAAGGTATCCGATTCACCCTATGAAGCTGGAAATAAAGATAATGATGACATTTATAGGAAGATGGATAAGAAGATAGAGAGATAGATATAAAACTGAAATAGACAGAAATATACTCCTTATTTACTATTTTCTCATTCAGCTCGTTCCATTCATCCACGATTCAACTTTAAAAAGTACTTCTTTACAACTTTTTTCAACGTTTCTCTATCAATTTCATGTTACGGCCTCTAGTTTTTCTATCCCTCCCTCTTACAAATAACTGTTTACTGCGTACGTCATCAATCTGGTAGAAAAGTAGATAGTTGTAATTAAGTAACCTGTCACTCATCGTTCTTCCATTGTAAGCAATTTTAAGGCCTTTAGCCCTTCGCCCTTAACTCTTCTCCCTAAATTTTGAAAACGTCTTTGATGTCCTCCACTGGACCTTTGTGCTTCTTTAGGAGCGGTAATGTAAGTTGAGAAGCATATTCCAGCTTGCCGAATAGTTTCTTATTCATGAATCTGAATGCAATTCTAATACTTAGCAACAGATAGTTGGTGGGACTTTGGCGACCGGTTAGGGACAATGTCAATTCCAAGGTCTTTCTCAAAAACCGATTCCAGCGCATGTTGGATGGTATTCATACTGAGGCCTTCTTCCGCTGTGATCAATTCACATTACATTTATTCGGGTGAGCTTCGCCAACCATTTATCAGACCAACTTTGGCGTCTATCTAAGTTCCCTTGTAAGATAATGCAATCCTCATCGCTTTTCATCTCTCACATAACCTTTGCGCCATCTACAAACGTATTCATGTAGTTCATTATTTACAGTTAGATACCAACATAGAACAAGACGAGTAATGTATTAAAACTGAATGCTGTAGTTTTTTCTACTGGTGATCTCAGCACATTTCGAGAAGTTTTCCCTGAGAAGTGTGCTTTGTTTCCTTCCATTAAGATTACCCATCGAAGGAGTCTTCCTCTTATTCTTGCTTGGTGATCCAGCCTCTTAACCATCCTTCCACGCAGTACAGTGTTAATACTTTCTTGTACTCTAGACACAAACAATCCTCCAGTTCTCTCTTTTGTCTAAGACAAAGCCTACTCTCTCATAGAAATCCATCAGGTTTGTTAAACATGACCTCCTATCCCTAAAACCATGTTGTGTCTGTCTTGCGTTATTCTACCTCTGGAAAAAGCCTGTCATTTGCTTTCCGAGTACCTTTTATTTCTGTGTTTCACATACCAAAATCATACCAGCATCGTCAAGAAAACTTGTCTGTAGTTCAGAGCCTCTTCCAAATCTTTCTTCCTCCCTTCGTACTCTACTTTCGCCAGACATCTAGAGCAGCATTTCAAGTGCTCTATCAAATGTAACGTCATATATTCTCAGCAATTATGGTGAAATTTCATCGAAACCATGAGCTTTGCATGGGCCAAGACCATTTAGAACTTTGTTAATGTCTCTTCAAGATATCTCAATTCTTTCTTGTGTGCATGTGTGTGTGTGTGTTCGGGTGAGGAGGGGGGGGGGGGGGGGGTGGGACAAAACTATCTCTTCTTTCTCTGAGGGACATGATTCGGTCTTGCGTGTTGGGAGGCCAAGAACATGGGTAAATCGGCCTGGCCTAGACACATGACCTGCACGGCCACCAGTTGCTCAGGATTCGGGGTGGCCCAAATGGACACATTGAACTTTTTTCTTTTTATAAGTATATATAAACAGTGTTTCTCTATAATAGCCTAAGTGAAGGTCATATGAAAGAGTAGGCGCAGACCAGCATGGACCATAAAGTGGATATAACACACTGACAAAGGATGGCAATAGGTGGGGCAGAAGGGGCTCAATATAATATCAACTCAGCGGGACGCTGGGGAGAAGACTCGCGGGTTCGATTCCCTCACCAGTTTCAAGCTACTAAATCAGTGTAGAAAAGTGAGAGAATTAATTCAGTACTGAACTCCAGATGATTCTAATACGATATTTCTGCCAAACTACCAGTATTTGTCACGTACAAAAGCAAGCTTATTCAAACTTCATCTTAACCCTCTTACTACAGTATTAATGTGAGGGATCAAGAAAAAAAATCATGAGTGGGTCTTCCAGCACATTAATTACTAGCCCTCCTCCCTGCAACAGCCACCAATAATACACACCCACCCAGAGGGTCAACCCGAGCAATACTCCTACCCAAGACACTGCAAGATTTAAGACCCAGATATCACATAAAACAGTTCCAGAATCCGTAGCGCATACTAATACCACTTAAATGGGCCTTTAGATTTATTGCCCATGTTAGGAAAAATAATATAGGCCATTTATTACTTCTCAAAGAAAACGGCAATACTTTGATTTTTTTTTTTAAACACATGGGACATATGCCACATATTAGGCTGAGAAACATTAATAAATTCTGATGTGTATCTAACAAGAGAGAAACAAGAACTCTAGACTGAAGAATAATTCAAACTGATATACACAAAATACGTTCGTTTGCTGTCCTTTTAAGCATCAAGGAACCGCCTCTATATAATTCAGGTAGGAAACAGCTGCTCGCTCGACCTAATCCGCTTTGGGTCATGTAACCTACCGCCATAAATGTAATCAATGATCACGAAAGATCGTAAATAATTTACTCCATAAGATCATAGTCTTCATTAAGCATATATATATTCAGGGAGTGTCGTTCCAATGTTTTATCTGTATTTATATTATGTACACATTCTATGCAGGATGGTATTCTCATCACGCTGCAATGACCCATACGTCTGGAACCTGCTCACACCAGGGGAGATGCCGCCTTACGTCTGGCAACGTGGTACGATAACACCATGAATAATGGCACAAAAAAAATCTCAAGAACTGTATTTACGATTTTATGAACACTTTTCGAGGGCAAAAGCTGTTTTACGTCGAGGACTGGATAGCGTTCTCCATTGTGGAAAGAGTTCTCGTTAAACTGCAAGAGATAATCATCGAAGTTGGTTTCATGTTCTCAGATGTCACACTTGATGTGCTATAAAAAAAGTCGTCCTAACGGGAATGATGGCGAATCATAGTTACAGCCAATACAAGTGATATATTGAGGACAAAAAATAATTCCCTCCTCGTAAGACCTTTCATTCTGATGGGATGAATGGAACACACACACACACACACACACACACACACACACACACACACAAGGACCTCGTTGTGTAGTAGACAGCGTTACTGACCGTGACTCATACGGGGCATCCCAGGGTCGGACCTGCATAGGTTCGAATCTTGGGCATAACAGGTGGCCTATATCCTCCTACCAAGGTGTTCATACTTCCCTCGAGGCTGGTCGATGAATGAGTACATGCTTAAGCTGCGATGTCTGTATGTGTCTGTATTCATAAATACGATAAAAGTCACGATACATATATACAAGGTTATGATGCCTGGCAACACGAGTGTTAAAAATCTCTCCCCATGACACACAAATACTAATCAAAAATAGGAATCAAATATACACACATATAAAAGTAATATGAAAGCTTACAATAAAAAGGAAAGCCCTCAAAGACAGACCAAACAAGAAGCCGCCGTTATAAAAGCACTTTCTTTGAAATGGAACAAAAGTAGGAAATAATATGAAAAGTAGATACAAGTAAACAAACCTAATATCATTATTCTGTCAACTTATAACCAGACGGCAATCCCCGATACGGTGAGGAAACTAAACTGATAAAAGAAAAAAGTACCTCGCATACATAAAACATATGAGAAGCAACCTTCAATGACCATGAGATGTCACGGTAAAACTCTAGTAGAAACAAAAATAATTGTAAGTACGAACATACAAATACAAAATAGTCTTCCTTAATGTTCGCCATTAAAAACATAATGTATACCAATACCATATAACTGCAATGCAACCACTACATAACTTGGTATCACTTTTTCTAATGTCAGCTGAAACGGCACGGGGAACTGAAGACCTAATCACGATATATAGGGAGGTGAATGCAAGAGTTTTGGAAAGAGGAGCAAGTAAGCAGCCTGTTGGGGATGAGAGAGCTTGGGAAGTGAGTCAGTTGTTCGCTGATGACACAGTGCTGGTGGCTGATTCATGTGAGAAACCGCAGAAGCTGGTGACTGAGTTTGGTAAAGTGTGTGAAAGAGGAAAGCTAAGAGTAAATGTGAATAAGATCAAGGTTATTAGGTACAGTAGGGTTGAGGGTCAAGTCAATTGGGAGGTAAGTTTGAATGGAGAAAAACTGGAGGAAGTAAAGCGTTTTAGATGTCTGGGAGTGGATCTGGCAGCGGATGCAACCATGGAAGCGGAAGTAAATCATAGGGTGGGGGAGGGGGCGAAAATCCTGGGAGCCTTGAAGAATGTGTGGAAGTCGAGAACATTATCTCGGAAAGCAAAAATGGGTATGTTTGAAGGAATAGTGGTTCCAACAATGTTGTATGGTTGCGAGGCGTGGGCTATGGATAGAGTTGTGCGCAGGAGGATGGATGTGCTGGAAATGAGATGTTTGAGGACAATGTGTGGTGTGAGGTGGTTTGATCGAGTAAGTAACGTAAGGGTAAGAGAGATGTGTGGAAATAAAAAGAGCGTGGTTGAGAGAGCAGAAGAGGGTGTTTTGAAATGGTTTGGTCACATGGAGAGAATGAGTGAGGAGAGATTGACCAAGAGGATATATGTGTTGGAGGTGGAGGGAACGAGGAGAAGTGGGAGACCAAATTGGAGGTGGAAAGATGGAGTGAAAAAGATTTTGAGTGATAGGGGCCTGAACATGCAGGAGGGTGAAAGGAGGGCAAGGAATAGAGTGAATTGGATCGATGTGGTATACCGGGGTTGACGTGCTGTCAGTGGATTGAATCAAGGTATGTGAAGCGTCTGGGGTAAACCATGGAAAGCTGTGTAGGTATGTATATTTGCGTGTGTGGACGTATGTATATACATGTGTATGGGGGTGGGTTGGGCCATTTCTTTCGTCTGTTTCCTTGCGCTACCTCGCAAACGCGGGAGACAGCGGCAAAAAAAAAAAAAAAAAAAAAAATATATATATATATATATATATATATATATATATATATATATATATATATATATATATATATATATATCCTAGCCTGAGCTAGGTGGCCATTTCATCGACCAGCTATGTTGACTGTGGGCTGACTGCCGCAACCAGGATTTGAACTTTTGCGGTCGACCCTGAGCGGCCGTGAATGCGTCATGGTCAGGAACGCGGACCACAACACCACCATTAAATACATATCGCATGTCAACACAGCAGCACTACAGCAATTCAAACAGTATGTAACGTTACATCACTATTAGATAAGCAATGTGTGTCAACACAGCACTACAGCAATTCAAACAGTATGTAACGTTACGTCACTATTAGATAAGCAATGTATGTCAATACAATACTACTGCAATCTAACCAATATGTAAATTACATCATTTAATGTTCACCATTAAATACATACTACTTGTCAACCGAATGCTACTGCAATTCATCCAACAGGTAACTTTACGTCAAGTAATATTCAACGAATTTCCTCTTTAAAACTTCCTGTATTATGTATATAGACTTTACTCGTGTGTTTATCTAAAGCGTAGAAATGTTCAGCTCTACCATGATCTTAAGCTGTTTTGCGATTCATCAACGAGTTTCTGTTATGACACCCCCCCCCCCTTCCAAATTATGTAATTCTTAACTGTGTATTTTCGGCCAAATGGTTGCTTGAATCCGATAAAAGATTCTCTATTCATTTATTGATACACAATAATGTGAAACCTGTGTAATACATTTACAGTAGACTTCATTGATCAACATATCTATGACATTACTTAGTACAGCTCTGTCATTACGATATGGCGTTTCCCACGTTAGCGAAATAGTACCAGGAACAAAGTAAGGCTACATTCTCTCACATCGATCTTCGAGCTGTCATGTGCAATGCACCAGAACCACAGCCCCCTATCCACAAAACGTTGCATAACAGCAATATTCGCATTTAGATTAACAGTCGACCACTAAGCCAGTGTTGTAAACAAGGGAGGATCTCGAATTCTAATAAGAAACATCCTAACTTGAGTCCTCCTGATGCTTACGGCGACTTTAATCATAATATGAATATCTATCATCATAATAACAACACTATGTAGTTGTTTATTGGTAACTAACTACCCTGGCCTCCAGCACGAAAAGCTGTTGCTATTAAATTTGCAGACTTCTTCACTGACGTTCATCAACATTTGAGAAACAGAATTTTCTCTAACCATAAGCAAAGTATAGTCATATCCCCAGCCCCGCGGGGAACCCAGGATTCGAGCTGCCTTTCTAGCTTGTCTGTGTGTGTGTCAGCGGAGGGCTCCAGGACTTGCCTACAAGGGTGGGACGGGGAGGGAGGATCGTTGTTGTGGCGTCTTTCAGGCTATCATCTTTCAAACTTTCATATCAGATTTGGGAAACAATCAATGATCAAATAACACATGGAAAGAGAACCTTATCACTTTCGACAACATCTTAAAAACATTGAAATATCATGATTGAACACAACAAAACAAACAGAAAAAAAAAATAACCTTGGATTGAAATGTTAAGATTATGGACGTTTTCTGCAAAGCAGGTTCAGATGTTCAGACAAACAAGGGTCGGGCGTTGCAGCAACACACAGAGAGTCTTTGTGCACAAGTATATGGCAACTTTTGCCAACACACTTCTCCTTACCACAAATATACTAGAGAGCCTGTCAGCTTAGGTGTTGATTTGTTTAGAGTTTCTCTAAGATCTATGTTAGATGTCACAACAAATTTCTACTAATTTTCCTGAATCATTTGATGTATCACTTAACTTTCTTCAGCTTTATGATGTACACGCCATTTGATTTCACTTTAAATTAATAAGGATAGTTTTAGATCATCTGTACATCTACCATGGAGTGGTTTGCATCCTGTAGTGACTTCTGACACTCTCTACGCGCATAAGCTAATGAGACACTGTTACGACGATTGAGTTACTGTTCTCTGTGCTGGGTCAGCGATTTACTTGGCATAAACATGCTTAAAAGACTCATACGTTGCTGTAGCGATCCTAGCTATGAGCATGACTTAAATGTATTTGTTTTAAACATGGAATACCAACCGTACGTACATACCCTATTCCCATTGCACATCTATGGGTTGAGGAATTAAAAGATTATGCTAAGATAGCCTTATCTAGATACACATCGCTGCTGTGCGATTACACTACACAATTACATGTATCATACTATTTTGATAATCAGTGATACAGGAGGTTAATCGAGCTTCGCTTGCCTCAGTCGGTAACATTTCTATATAACTAAACAACCATCCGTTTCCGCTGTGAATTTTGTGAGGAATGAACTCCCTAATTTATGTGACGCATATACTCGGAAAAAAATAACGTTTTGCTGCCTTGTCATCTTGATTTTGCTGAATTATATCAGAAAAAGGGACTGAACTCCCTCTCAAGTTTGGAGCATTGTCCAGCCAATCATATGTAACATGTAAGATTTTGTCACCGACCAAAAGTCTGTTGGCCCGCCTTCGCGATTATATCTGGCAGTGGACACTTTGTCAGTGTGAATATAAGACTGGGAGCGGTTGATATACTGCTAAGTGAAGTTTTCTCGTAGGCGCCGGTTTACATATAGACCAAATACATCAGAAACATGGCATCGAACCTTGACTCGAAATACCGAATGAATCAGAAAGATGCACGTCAGTGGTTTTCGACTCGTCCCATTAGGAAAGAGTTGAAACAAAGGAACAGTTATATGTTTGGTTTCTGTCATTCGAGTAAAAGGGTAAAATCATGATATTCTAACAGTAAAACAAAAGCTGAAGCAAATTTTCGTATGTCTGTCATCATGCGATGATGTCTTGAATGTGCATGTCTTGAATATAACTTTAAGAAGCAGTCTGCATGGACATCTAAAATATGTATCCCGGCGAAGTAGATTTAACTACGATCGTACAAGAACTGGACACAAAAGAGTAGTTCATAAATCATGATATTCATATCAATCATAGATGATTCGCCCGACCCGTTCTTCTATGTCTGGAGAGAAAAGTCCGGAATGTAAGTAGGGCGTCATTCAAGTGAGAATATTTACCCCAACGAAAAACAATAACAACTCGTCTTTTTTATGGTTCCTCTTTCATGCTATATTCTTTTTGTTAGCTGAGACGGCACGGGCAACTGAAGTGCTCAATCAAGACCATCATATATATATATATATATATATATATATATATATATATATATATATACATACTCTTCTTTTTTTTTTCTTTTAAACTATTCGCCATGTCCCGCGTTAGCGATGTAGCGTTAAGAACAGAGGACTGGGCCTTTGAAGGAATATCCTCACCAGGCCCCCTTCTCTATTCCTTCTTTTGGAAAATTAAAAAAAAATGAGAGGGGAGGATTTCCAGCCACCCGCTCCCTATATATATATATATATATATATATATATATATATATATATATATATATATATATATATATATATATATACCGCTTCTAACAACTTGCCTCCCACACCATATATTCTTAATACCTTCCTCAGAGCATCTCTATCAACTCTATCATATGCCTTCTCCAGATCCATGAATGCTACATACAAATCCATTTGCTTTTCTAAGTATTTCTCACATACATTCTTCAAAGCAAACACCTGATCCACACATCCTCTACCACTTCTGAAACCACACTGCTCTTACCCAATCTGATGCTCTGTCCATGCCTTCACCCTATCAATCAATACCCTCCCATATAATTTACCATGAATACTCAACAAACTTATACCTCTGTAATTTGAGCACTCACTCTTATCCCCTTTGCCTTTGTACAAAGGCACTATGCACGCATTCCGCCAATCCTCAGGCACCATGAGTCATACATACATTAAATAACCTTACCAATCAGTCAACAATACAGTCACCCCCTTTTTTAATAAATTCCACTGCAATATATATATATATATATATATATATATATATATATATATATATATATATATATATATATATATATATATATATATATATTCCTATGAGTCCATGGGGAAAATGAAACACGAAAAGTTCCCAAGTGCACTTTCGTGTAATAATCACATCATCAGGGGAGACACAAGAAAGAAATATAACAGTCAGTGATATATATCGAAGAGACGAAGCTAGGACGCCATTTGGTAAACATATGATTGTCCAAAACATACAACGAGCGTTCATAAACTTAGAGTTTTACAAATCTTATCAACAATAAAGTTATCTAATTAGCATCTATAAAGTCCCTTGTGGAAACTGTGATAAATCTTATGTTGGTCAGACTGGTAAGGATCTTTCTGTTAGACTTAAGCAACATAAATATAATATAAGAACGGGGCAAGAATCAAATGCCTTGTTTAATCATGTTAAAAACTATGATCATTGTATTGACTGGAGTAACACCATCTCAGTTATTAACTCTAACTCTATTACCAAGAGAAATATCATTGAATCTTCTATTATTAAATACACAGAAAATTATGATATTAATATTAGTGATGGTCTATACAAATTAGATAACTTTATTGTTGAAAAGATTTGTAAAATTATAAGTTTATAAACGCTCGTTGTATGTTTTGGACAATCATATATTTACCAAATGGCGTCCTAGCTTCGTCTCTCCGATGTATATCAACTGACTGTTATATTTCTCTCTTGTGTCTCCCCTAATGATGTGATTATTACACGAGAGTGTTTCCTTTTCCCCGTGGACTCATAGGAATATCTTGATCACGCGCAAAATTGTGATCCATTCCAATATATATATTTTTTTTTTTTTTTTTTTTATACTTTGTCGCTGTCTCCCGCGTTTGCGAGGTAGCGCAAGGAAACAGACGAAAGAAATGGCCCAACCCCCCCCCCCCCCCCATACACATGTACATACACACGTCCACACACGCAAATACACATACCTACACAGCTTTCCATGGTTTACCCCAGACGCTTCACATGCCTTGCTTCAATCCACTGACAGCACGTCAACCCCTGTATACCACATGACTCCAATTCACTCTATTTCTTGCCCTCCTTTCACCCTCCTGCATGTTCAGGCCCCGATCACACAAAATCTTTTTCACTCCATCTTTCCACCTCCAATTTGGTCTCCCTCTTCTCCTCGTTCCCTCCACCTCCGACACATATATCCTCTTGGTCAATCTCTCCTCACTCATTCTCTCCATGTGCCCAAACCATTTCAAAACACCCTCTTCTGCTCTCTCAACCACGCTCTTTTTATTTCCACACATCTCTCTTACCCTTACGTTACTTACTCGATCAAACCACCTCACACCACACATTGTCCTCAAACATCTCATTTCCAGCACATCCATCCTCCTGCGCACATCTCTATCCACAGCCCACGCCTCGCAACCATACAACATTGTTGGAACCACTATTCCCTCAAACATACCCATTTTTGCTTTCCGAGATAGTGTTCTCGACTTCCACACATTTTTCAAGGCTCCCAAAATTTTCGCCCCCTCCCCCACCCTATGATCCACTTCCGCTTCCATGGTTCCATCCGCTGACAGATCCACTCCCAGATATCTAAAACACTTCACTTCCTCCAGTTTTTCTCCATTCAAACTCACCTCCCAATTGACTTGACCCTCACCCCTACTGTACCTAATAACCTTGCTCTTATTCACATTTACTCTCAACTTTCTTCTTCCACACACTTTACCAAACTCAGTCACCAGCTTCTGCAGTTTCTCACATGAATCAGCCACCAGCGCTGTATCATCAGCGAACAACAACTGACTCACTTCCCAAGCTCTCTCATCCCCAACAGACTTCATACTTGCCCCTCTTTCCAGGACTCTTGCATTTACCTCCCTTACAACCCCATCCATAAACAAATTAAACAACCATGGAGACATCACACACCCCTGCCGCAAACCTACATTCACTGAGAACCAATCACTTTCCTCTCTTCCTACACGTACACATGCCTTACATCCTCGATAAAAACTTTTCACTGCTTCTAACAATATATATATATATATATATATATATATATATATATATATATATATATATATATATATATATATATATATATATATATATATATATATATATATATATATATATATTGGAGCAGTGTGGTTTCAGAAGTGGTAGAGGATGTGTGGATCAGGTGTTTGCTTTGAAGAATGTATGTGAGAAATACTTAGAAAAGCAAATGGATTTGTATGTAGCATTTATGGATCTGGAGAAGGCATATGATAGAGTTGATAGAGATGCTCTGTGGAAGGTATTAAGAATATATGGTGTGGGAGGCAAGTTGTTAGAAGCAGTGAAAAGTTTTTATCAAGGATGTAAGGCATGTGTACGTGTAGGAAGAGAGGAAAGTGATAGGTTCTCAGTGAATGTAGGTTTGCGGCAGGGGTGTGTGATGTCTCCATGGTTGTTTAATTTGTTTATGGATGGGGTTGTTAGGGAGGTGAATGCAAGAGTTTTGGAAAGAGGGGCAAGTATGAAGTCTGTTGGGGATGAGAGAGCTTGGGAAGTGAGTCAGTTGTTGTTCGCTGATGATACAGCGCTGGTGGCTGATTCATGTGAGAAACTACAGAAGCTGGTGACTGAGTTTGGTAAAGTGTGTGAAAGAAGAAAGTTAAGAGTAAATGTGAATAAGAGCAAGGTTATTAGGTACAGTAGGGTTGAGGGTCAAGTCAATTGGGAGGTGAGTTTGAATGGAGAAAAACTGGAGGAAGTGAAGTGTTTTAGATATCTGGGAGTGGATCTGGCAGCGGATGGAACCATGGAAGCGGAAGTGGATCATAGGGTGGGGGAGGGGGCGAAAATTCTGGGAGCCTTGAAGAATGTGTGGAAGTCGAGAACATTATCTCGGAAAGCAAAAATGGGTATGTTTGAAGGTATAGTGGTTCCAACAATGTTGTATGGTTGCGAGGCGTGGGCTATGGATAGAGTGGTGCGCAGGAGGATGGATGTGCTGGAAATGAGATGTTTGAGGACAATGTGTGGTGTGAGGTGGTTTGATCGAGTAAGTAACGTAAGGGTAAGAGAGATGTGTGGAAATAAAAAGAGCGTGGTTGAGAGAGCAGAAGAGGGTGTTTTGAAATGGTTTGGGCACATGGAGAGAATGAGTGAGGAAAGATTGACCAAGAGGATATATGTGTCGGAGGTGGAGGGAACGAGGAGAAGAGGGAGACCAAATTGGAGGTGGAAAGATGGAGTGAAGAAGATTTTGTGTGATCGGGGCCTGAACATGCAGGAGGGTGAAAGGAGGGCAAGGAATAGAGTGAATTGGAGCGATGTGGTATACTGGGGTTGACGTGCTGTCAGTGGATTGAATCAGGGCATGTGAAGCGTCTGGGGTAAACCATGGAAAGTTGTGTGGGGCCTGGATGTGGAAAGAGAGCTGTGGTTTTCGGGCATTATTGCATGACAGCTAGAGACTGAGCGCTACCTCGCACACATGAGGGGGAGGGGTATGTTATTTCCATGTGTGGCGAGGTGGCGATGGGAATGAATAAAGGCAGACAATGTGAATTGTGTGCATGTGTATATATGTCTATGTCTGTGTGTGTATATATATGTGTACATTGAGATGTATGAGTATGTATATTTGCGTGTGGGGACGTGTATGTATATACATGTGTATGGGGGTGGGTTGGGCCATTTCTTTTGTCTGTTTCCCTGCGCTACCTCGCAAACGCGGGAGACAGCGACAAAGCAAAATAAATGATAAATAAAAAAAATATATATATATATATATATATATATATATATATATATATATATATATATATATATATATATATATATATCTTTTTTTTTTTTTATTATACTTTGTCGCTGTCTCCCGCGTTTGCGAGGTAGCGCAAGGAAACAGACGAAAGAAATGGCCCAACCCCCCCCCCCCCATACACATGTATATACATACGTCCACACACGCAAATATACATACCTACACAGCTTTCCATGGTTTACCCCAGACGCTTCACATGCCTTGATTCAATCCACTGATGTTGGTGATGTGAGAAGGAGATGGGGTGAGTATTTTGAAGGTTTGTTGAATGTGTTTGATGATAGAGTGGCAGATATAGGGTGTTTTGGTCGAGGTGGTGTGCAAAGTGAGAGGGTTAGGGAAAATGATTTGGTAAACAGAGAAGAGGTAGTGGAAGCTTTGCGGAAGATGAAAGCCGGCAAGGCAGCAGGTTTGGATGGTATTGCAGTGGAATTTATTAAAAAAGGGGGTGACTGTATTGTTGACTGGTTGGTAAGGTTATTTAATGGTGAGGTGCCTGAGGATTGGCGGAATGCGTGCATAGTGCCATTGTACAAAGGCAAAAGGGATAAGAGTGAGTGCTCAAATTACAGAGGTATAAGTTTGTTGAGTATTCCTGGTAAATTATATGGGAGGGTATTGATTGAGAGGGTGAAGGCATGTACAGAGCATCAGATTGGGGAAGAGCAGTGTGGTTTCAGAAGTGGTAGAGGATGTGTGGATCAGGTGTTTGCTTTGAAGAATGTATGTGAGAAATACTTAGAAAAGCAAATGGATTTGTATGTAGCATTTATGGATCGGGAGAAGGCATATGATAGAGTTGATAGAGATGCTCTGTGGAAGGTATTAAGAATATATGGTGTGGGAGGAGGGTTGTTAGAAGCAGTGAAAATAATAAAAAAGAATATATATATACACATATATATACATAATATATATGTATATATATACATATATATATATGTATATATATATTTATACATATATATATATATATATATATATATATATATATATATATATATATATATATATATATATATATATATATATATATATATATATATATATATATATATATATATATATATACATATATATATATATATATATATATATATATATATATATATATATATATATATATATATATATATATATATATATATATATATATATATATATATATATATACTTTTTTCTTTTTATACTATTCGCCATTTCCCGCGATAGCGAGGTAGCGTTAAGAACAGAGGACTGGGCCTTTGAGGGAATACCCTCACCTGGCCCCCTTCTCTGTTCCTTCTTTTGGAAAATTAAAAAAAAAAAAAAAAAAAAAAAAAGAAACGAGAGGGGAGGATTTCCAGCTCCCCGCTCCCTTTCCTTTTAGTCGCCTTCTACGACACGCAGGGAATACGTGGGAAGTATTCTTTCTCCCCTATCCCCAGGGATAATATATATATATATATATATATATATATATATAATCTTGTTTGACAACCTTTCCTCACTCATTCTCTCCATATGTCCAAACCATTTCAACAGACTCTCTTATGCTTTCTCAACCACACTGTTTTTATTACTACACATCTCTTTTACCCTTATACCACATATTGTCCTCTAAAATTTTATTTCCAACGCATCCACCATTCCCCGCACAACCCTATCTATAGCCCATGTCTCGCAACCACATATCATTTTTGGAGCCACCATTCTTTCAAACACCCATTTTCCTTATCTGAAATAGCGTTCTCTCTTTCTACACATTCTTTCTCTCTCCTAGAACCTTCGCCCCTTGTATCCCCAACCCTATGACTCACTTCCGCTTCCATGTTTCCATTCAATGCCAAGTCCATTCCCAGATATCAAAACACTTAACTTCCTCCATTTTTTTACATTCAAACTTAAATCCCAACAAACTTATCTTTCAACACTGCTGAACCTAATTATCTTGCTTGTATTCACATTTACTCTCAATTTTCTCCATTCACATACTCTTCCAGTCTCAGTCACCATTTTCTACAGTTTCATACTCGAATCAGCTTCCCAGGCCCTCTCATCCCCAACAGTCTGATTACTCGCCCTTCTTTCCATATCTCTTGCATTTACCTCCTACATTACCCCATCCATAAACAAATTAAACATCCATGGTGACATCACATATCCCTGTCGCAGACCCACCTTCACCGGGAACCATTCACTCTCCTGTCTTCCTACTCGTCCACACGCCTTACACCCTTGATGAAATTTCTCACAGCTTCTAGCAGCTTCCCTTCCACACCGTATATTCTTAAGACCCTCAACAGAGCTTCTCTATCAAGCCTATCGTACGCATTCTCGAGATACATAAATGTCAAATGCAAATCCAACCGCTTTTTCTAAGCACTTCTCTCTCTCTCTCTCTCTCTCTCTCTCTCTCTCTCTCTCTCTCTCTCACACACACACCTGATCCACACATCCTCTACCATTTCTGAAACCACACTGGTCCAACCAGTCCAATACTCTGTACATGCCTTCTCCCTCTCAATCAATACTGTCCCATAAAATTTACTAGGTATATTCAATAAACTGAAGCCTCAGTAGTTTGAAGAATCACCTTTATGTCCTTTGCCTTTAAACAACGCGCTATACGTGCATCCCTCCAATCGTCAGGCACTTTACCATGATCGAATGGTCATTTCCCTATTATGGACGATAATCGCCAAGTGGTTAGCGTTTTCGACAACCATGCATAAGGTTCTGGGTTCGAGACCTGGCTGTTGGAGGGTATTATGTACTTCATGAAAGCGTGCGCTCATATGCATTATGTTCATGTTCATATACCTCCGCGTTTGTACTGGAAGGTTCTGTAAAACGCTAGCTGCTGGTAATGAGAGCCTGATGGGATCTGACCGGTATAGACCCCGTTGCTCATGGATGTGAGACGAAGGGTATTCGATTACTTGTAATCGAATAGCCATTTCCCCATTACGGTTGATCATGGCCGAGCAGCTAGCGTTTCCGACTGCCACGCATAAGGTCCTGGGTTCGAGTCCTAGTTGTTCTATGGCAGTGCTCGTTCATGTGCACTATATTCGCGTTCATGTACCCCCACGTTTATATTGTAAGGTTCTATAAAATGCTAGGTGCTGGTATTGTGAGCCTGATGGGATTTGACCGGTTTAGAGCCCCGTTGATCATGGATGTGAGACGAAGGGTATTCGATTACTTGTAATTGCACATTCATTCTCTTGTTAGGGACTGTCGCAACCGAGCGGTTAGCGTTCCCTGCTACCCCGCATAAGGTCTTGGGTTCGAGTCCTGGCCGTTGGAGAGTATCATGTGTTCTATGAAAGTGCGCGTTCATATGCACTATATTGATATATATATACATATCATAAATTTTAATAAATGCGAGGCCTTAAAATGAACTCAGTCTTGTAAAGCTTTGTATGGAAAATCCACATTTTCTTTTGGCACATAAAGCAGACATACGTAGTGCATTAAAATTCTTTGGAACGATTTCCCTTTTTTTCTATCCTTATAGGCGGCTCTTAAATGAGTCATGGTCAGCAACGCTAAACGATGCACCACGAAGGTCAATAATGAAACAAGATTTCCAAAAATATCGGCCAAGATTCTAACCCAAAAAATGACAGAACATGAGAGATGTAAACACATTATTCTCATAATGTTACTCTCTTATTTTCACAAAGTTAATCTCATTGTTCTGAAAATACACTGATAACTGAATTAAGTCAGCGACATTGTACATTTCAAGATTTCTGAACACAGATCTGAAGAGGGGGGAACCCATGCCCTTCCCACCGATACTAATCCTCGATCCTCCGCAAATGAGACTGATTGACGAGGAAATTGCTCTGTATGGGAGAGTCTCCAGATCCATATGATTATCTTGGAAAAGTGATTTCCTCCTCTCAAAACCTATGTACCACCCTGTGAAAGTGACCACCTACCTTTCACCATCTGTGCACCTCCCTGGGAAAGAGACCCCCTTCCCTTCACCATCTGTGCACCACCCTAGGAAAGTGACCCGTACCTTTCACCATCTGTACACCACCCTGGGAAAGTGAACTCCTACCTCTCACCACCTGTGAGCCACCCTGAAAAAGTAACACTCTACCTCTCACCAAAGGTATGCCGACCTGGGAATATCACTACCACCTCTCCCTACTTATGTGCCACCCTGGGAAAATGAATCCCCACCTTCCTGCACCAGTAAGCCACAATAGGAAAGTGACTTCCACCTTCCACCACCTGTGTACCAGCCTGGGAGAGTGACCCCCTCATTTCTAACTGCTGGTGTGTCACCCTGGGAATGTCACTCCTACGTCTCACCAACTGTTTACCACCCTGGGAGAAGGACCACATCTCACCGTGTGAGCTTCCCTGGGTAAAAATCACTAAGGTTAACCCTACAGGGTTAAACACATACGAAGTGGAACAAGCATATGTCCTCCCCATCCCTCTTCTCTTCCCCCAATACACAAGACAGTAATCTCATACTGATCGTTTTCGGGGTAAAGAGAAAGAGAAAAAAAATCAGAAGTCCCTGACAACACTAAAACTTCATGCATATCACACAGATAAAAAGTCCTTGAGCTCAACGGTACTGTCCTCGAGCACGACGGTCGGGTCCTTGAGGATGAGGAGGGACCCATGAGTATAGCGGCTTGGCATTTGACCTGCCTTACAAGGGTCAGTTCAAAGGCCAAACCATTGTAATGCGGTCATTCCAAAATAAAAATACTACAGCATTATCACTCCCGGTTAGAGATATGAATAATTTACGTGGCTTGAAAAATCAAGGAGAAAAATTTAGTATATGTACATAACCTTCAGATAACGATGAGAGAGAGAGAGAGAGAGAGAGAGAGAGAGAGAGAGAGAGAGAGAGAGAGAGAGAGAGAGAGAGAGAGAGAGAGAGAGAGAGAGAGAGAGAGAGAGAGAGAGAGAGAGTTACAAGAAATAAGAGTGAAGACAGAAAAAGACCTAATGGCCAAAAGGATTGCATCACTAGCCTTGTTGCCGGTGTTGCTGGTGCTGGTGCCTGCCTTAGTCAGCGGTGGCTAGGTTGGAAGGATGGGAATAGCAGCCCAGTGTGGCACTATCACCACCACCACCACCACCACCATCACCACAATTCTGGGTGCGGAAACATGTTCCTCTTGCTCATGTATCAAACCACACTATGACCACAGGATCTTCGCTTCCCAACTTCTCAAATTACTCATGAAACTTCCAGTCTATAAAGACTACGTAAGGATGAATATCGTCGGAAAGTTAAGTACGAAAGCAAATGAAAATTTCTCCTCTGTCATGTGTATATCAGTGTACTAGGTTATCATGCAAAGCTAATTGCTGAAAGTCCTTCAGGCGTAATACAGTCCTTGTTCAGGTGCTTGCAAGGTTATTGGCGAGACCAAGAGCTTGCAGACACATTTTTCTTTCTAACCCTTCGAGATTTTCGCACCCTTTCAGTGAACCATTGAGCACGACGGTCGAGTCCAGCAGCACAACAGTTAGGTCCTTGCGCACGGCGATAGAGTCTCTGAGCACAACTGTCGGGTCCTCGAAGCTCGACGGTAGGGTCCTTCAGCACGACGCTCGGGTCATTGAGCACGATGGTAAGGTCCTCGAGCACGACGGAATGACCCTCATTTACGTTCTTATGGCATTACTCCAGTCAATACAACGGTCATAGGTTTTAACGTGATGAAACAAGGCATTTGATTCCTGTCCCGTTCTTATACTATATTTATGTTGCTTAAGTCTAACAGAAAGATCCTTACCAGTCTGCCCAACATAAAATTTATCACAATTTCCACATGGTACTTTATAGATGCATCCTAGAGAATTTTCTGGTGAATTTCTGATTAACATATTCTTTATAGTATTATTGTTGCTGATGGCAACATTTACATTAAAGGATTTAAGCAGCATGGGAAGTAAAGTAAAATTATCATTAAAGGGAAAAGTAGAAGATTCTTGGTGTCAATATGAGGTTTTGGCTCAACTGTATAAAATGATTTCTTTGCTAACTTTATGGATATAATTATCAATGAAAGATCAAGGGTACTTCAACTTAGATCCAATAGAATATTTCTTCACAAATTCACCATCAATAAACTCTGGATTTCAAATACGTAATGCCCTAAGGAACATAGATTGAAATGATGATAATTTAACTGTCATGTTGAGATGAGTAATAATGGATATATGAGCATAAATTGGTAGGTATTCTGTATATGCTAAACTTAAACTTGTTTCCTTGCCTGTGGATCATGCAATCTAAAAATGGTAACGTACCATTATTTTCATTTTGTACAGTAAATTTGATGGAAGGTACTAAATTGTTAAGTAAGGGGAGAAATATTTGTAAATTTTCATTTGTTGGCCAAACACAACGAACATCATCTACATACCTAAACCAAATTGCATTAGAAGGTAAGATATCCTTTACTAATTTTCTTTCGAAAAATTCCATACAAAGATTACTTAGTACAGGTGAAAGAGGGTTACCCATTGCCATACCAGATTTTTGAGCATAATAATCTCCACTGAATTGAAATACACAGTCTTTTATACACAATTTTATCATTTCAATGGAAATAGACTTTGAAACAGGTAAATGAATATCATCCAACACATCAAGTAAATATTCTAAAAGGTCATCAACTGGAACTTTAGTGAAAAGTGAGGAAACATCAAAGCTAACTAGTGTGAAATCAAAATTAACATTGATATTGTTTAGTTTCTTTATTACGCCCTTTAGTGGGTAAGGCATCAAATTCTAACATAATGAACAATGTAGATTTAGTCAACAAGCTAAACAATATCAATTTTGATTTTGATTTGAAACTAGTTACCAAAACATACCTCATTCAAGGCCATCTAAGGTGATAGAAAAGAGCAACAGATCAAGAAAGAAAGAAAATAATCAAGGCTCTGCAAGTATTTGTAGACCTGAAGAGGAAAAAATTGCACACCTTATCTATCTGAGGGAAGAGGGAGGCATCACAACCACCAATCCTCGAGTAGTCAGTCTCAGCACAGAAAGTGTGGACAGCAGGAGAGAGAGAGAGAGAGAGAGAGAGAGAGAGAGAGAGAGAGAGAGAGAGAGAGAGAGAGAGAGAGAGAGAGAGAGAGAGAGAGAGAGAGAGAGAGAGAGAGAGAGAGAGAGAGAGAGAGAGAGAGAGAGAGAGAGAGAGAGAGATTCATTATCATGGCGTACGGAAACCGAAGGTTTAAGAGAAGTGATAGCGTTTGAAACAATAAGACGGAAGGTTCCTTATTCCACTTTAGTTAATAAAGAGGTGGAAGGTGTGTCGCCCAAAATTGTGAGCGGAAGTCTATAGATGGGAGAACAAAACCCCTGTAGATATGAAATAACTGCTCATAAGAAATTTACTTACGGTACTTATAGCACCCCCAGCTTCAGGAAATCAGAAATCAGATTTGTTGATGGTTACAGAGTTGGGGATATGGATATGCCTAATGTTATTGCAGGGCTGAATTATGGTGTTTTGAAGTTGAGTAAAGGGAAACAATGGGTTATTAGAAAGAGATACAAGGAGAAATTTCGTTTTAGGACTATCAAATCTGTAAAGGTTACTGCTTCCCCACTAGGAAATGCTGTAGATGTCCGAATTAAAAGGGGAAATATGATCGGTTCGAGAAAGAGAACAAGTATTGAAAGGGGGTGGGGAGGAGAAGTGGGATCATCAACATATATGTGACTAGAAGTAAAAAGATTGATCATTTACTGAAGGAAGAAAGAGAGTAGGGATAAAACATAGAATAGAACATGGAAGATGCTCCATCGACGACTACTGTGTTAAAATGGCCAAAGAGGTAGCTATACATTAGAGAACAGCGATAAGCATATAAACTATAGGAAGGGAGTTTAGAAAGCAAAGACTTAAAGCACACCCTTTCAAATACTTTGGCGATACTGAAAGCTATGACAATATTTTTCATAATCCGGTACACATCGTCCCTAATGCGACATGTATCAGAGCAAGAGTGATGAAATCACAAATGAGGGGAAACAGATTTAGGGGAAGATGGGATGTAGGACTCAATCCCAAAATAACACGAGGCATCCCGACCAGAGAAGCAGTACCCATCCCAGGGAAAGTCACTAAAGAAGCTACGCAGGGATAACCGCTGAGCTCTCACAAAGTGTCGGAATTTATCGTTCCCAGGTGGTATAGAGGATGGGCGTGCACAATCTAAATAAACAGAAATAGGAGTGTAGTTAGAGGACCTTAAGGAGGCAGAAATGGTGCTTGAATAGTGAAAAGGTTCAGAGGTTAAATAGGGGTCAAATATGTTTAGAAAAGTGGTCGCGATAATTGGGAACTTGGATTGGGCGTTCAATTAATTGTTCCAGATCATTTAGGAGAGAAAAAGAAAAGCCTTAGCTCCATCAGGATCGTTCCGGTAAGAGCCTAACCAATCACCTTGGTATAACTTGAAATCCCCTATTTAGAGAATTCATCGTGTGGAAGTGAGGAAAGCAGAGCTTCGTGGCAAGAAGTCAAATAGTCAGTTATTCATTGTGGAAGGAAAGGGGGCAGAGGGAAGGGGAGAAAACGAAACACAAAAGCTAGGTAACAAAATCTAGAGATTTTGAGCCAGACAGCATCAAAGTTAAGAAACTCAAGATGCATGAGGCATGCAATAGGTAGGATGTCCTTGGAGTGGAGACGATGTTAGACACTATGGTTGGAATTCTGATTGTCCAAAAGAGAGGCAACCTTGGACAGTTGGATTTCAGAATAGACAAAGACCAAGTGATTACGAAAACAAATGGTGTTCAACCTCTTGAGGGACGGCTAGAATTACGATCGTAAATGTTTGGAAATGGATAAAAAAAAAAAAAAAACAGGGCAGGGAGCTTAGGCTATGGAAGTAGGGTGGATCCCAGTCGCATGATAGTGGTTAAGTGAGCCCTGGGGTTCTCTCATCCCCTCTCGACCGGTGGCACCACTCCGGTTGTCTTCATTCACCTGATTCCATTCATCCACATTTCTTACACCATAAAAGTACGTTTCATATTTCTCATAAAAAGTTCTTTGCTTATTTACGTGCTATGGCTTCTAGTTGTTCTATTCCTAAGTCTCTTGAAGAACTGCTGACTGTCCACGTCACCTATCAGTTTTAAAAGCTTAAATCTTGTGATCAAGTCACCCCTCACTCATTTCTCCTCCAACATGAGCAAATTCAAGGCCTCTAGCTTTTCCCTGTAACTCAGTATTCTAGAGTTAGGTACCATCTTTGTGTGTAAGTACCTAATTGTACACTCGTGGGGCCTCATCTCGTGGATGTGAGAGATTACTATCTGTCATTACTGTTTGTGTGTTAAGGGGAAAGAGTCTTACATTCGTGTTGCCCCGTCTCTTAACCCTATATTTATGTATCAAGTCTTTACTCATATGTACGTATGCACAACCATACATCCTAGCATAAGCCAAGTACCCACTTATCGACCAGCCAGAGGAGTGTATAAACACCTATGTTGGTTGTGGACTTATGCTGTGCCCAAGATTCGAACCCATACTGGGCCGACTCTGGACGTGACCATGGTGATTCATGGTCAATAACGCTTACCTGTCCACCACGGGAGCCCGTTTATATGTAATTACCTAGCTCCTCTGTACGGGAAGGGAGTTTGGCATACGTGGGACCTCATTTCTTTATTGTGTGTGTGTGTGTGTGTGTGTGTGTGTGTGTGTGTGTGCGTTCGTGCGTGCGTTTGTATGTGTGTGTGTGTGTGTGTGTGTGTGTGTGTGTGTGTGTGTGTGTGTGTGTATGGTTACTATTTGTGTATTACGGAGAGAGAGTTTTACACTCGTGTTACCCTGGCTTTACTCCTATATGTACTAAACACACACACACACACACACACACACACACACACACACACACACACACACACATATGCACACACACACACACACACACACACAAAACACACACACACACATATTACTCTAAGCCAGGTGTGTGTGTTTGTGTGTGGCTATTGATTATGTATTTGGGAATAATTTTCTGAGAACTGGAATTTTGCCTTTCAAACTTTTGTTTATCATCATACATTTCTGAGTATGTCCCTAACCATCAAGAGACGTCAAGAGACCAGGGAGCTCCTAGTTCCCGAAGAGGAGATGACGTCAACGCTTTGGCGCCGGAGGCCATCAGGCGTGGAGTGGTGCTTGTTGGAGGATGAGGGTGGATGGTGGAGGGGAGATGGGGAAGGAAGGGATGGGGGCGTGTGTCCCGCCAGAACGATATCTTTTGGTGCCAGGCTTATTAATGGGTCCTCGATAAGTGAATTCTATCTTTCCTCAAACAACCTATATATATATATATATATATATATATATATATATATATATATATATATATATATATATATATATATATATATATATATATATATATATATATATATATAAGTTAATGCTGATAAAGAATATAGGGAGCCAATCTTTTCCATTTTTATCTTATTAAGCCCCTCAGCAACATATACAAAGGGTTCGTCTAGAACCTTTAGAAGTCTTTGGTGTCGTTAACAATATTCGTTACAGTGATTAATGGAACCCCAAGTCAGGACAAACTCACTCATCCATAAATCTTACTAGATAATGTTTTTAGTAATGTGTCGACTAATCAAATTTCTGAAACAGCGATTTCTTTCTGCTCTCAGTAAATTGGATTTTGAGAACAGACTTTAGTCGGATATTAGATAATACTTTGATACCCAACCATTATGATCATAGTCTGCCAGTCATATCACAGCGGAAAGGAAAACACTCTCCAAAATCTGGAATGTTAGATTAGAAACTTGTCTTCAGTTTTCTTTTCTTCTAAGGGACAGAGGATGACACGTCGTACAGACTGAAGATGTGATGTGTACCACTGGGTTTTGAGACACGACGAAGAATGGTGAATTAGGGATATCATACATTACTGGGTAGAATTTTCAATCTTTATCGTGTTGAAAGGTGCTTGATACAGAGAGAGAGAGAGAGAGAGAGAGAGAGAGAGAGAGAGAGAGAGAGAGAGAGAGAGAGAGAGAGAGAGAGAGAGAGAGAGAGAGAGAGAGAGAGAGAGAGAAGAGAGGAAGAAGAAGAAGAAGAAGAAGAAGAAGAAGAAGAAGAAGAAGAAGAAGAAGAAGAAGAAGAAGAAGAAAGGATTTTGTTGTGTAAACATATGCAGATTCATAACAAATACAAAATGTACCGCTGATTAAAATTACTTGCTCACGTAATGGTACAATAAGTATGACAGATATTAGAAGTTCTGTTGATTTGTACCAAGGAAAAGGGAAATGCCAAGTTTGCTAGCCTCCAGACACATGATGAGTGGCGCAGATACAGCGTGTGTAGGTTGTGGAAAGAAAAGTCGAGTAGAGGAATGCAGATTAAATCAGTAAAGTTGCGTGCTCCCTTTCCTCCTCTCGCTAGGCAATATGACACTATTCGGTCAAAATAACAGCAGTAATGTTTAACAGAAGTATAGCGGCACAGTTTATTAGAAGTAAAGCAGCACTGTTTAATGACAGTAAAGAAGCACTCTTTATTGAGAATAAAGGAACGCTGTTTAATAGAAGTAAAACAGCGCTGTTTGATGAAAGTGATATGTAATTAATGTAAAAGTGATTAATGTAAAACAGCATTATGTAATAAACATAAAGCAACACTCTAACGAAAGTAAATCATCACTGTATGACTGAAAGTAAAGACTGTTCAGTGAAAGGAAAGGAACACTGCTTAATGAAAGTAAAGCAACATTGTTAAGTGAAACGAAAGCAACACCGTTAGAAGAAAACATAGCAGCCCTGGTTGATTAAGCAACCAGCATTGTTAAATGAAAGTAAATCAGCACTCTATAATGAGAGTAAAGGAATACTGATTAATGAAAGTAAAGCAACGCTGTTTAAGGTAGAAGAGCAGCGCTGTTGAATGAAAGTGAAGTAGCGCTGTGTAGTGAATGTAAAGCAACACTGTTTAATTAAAGTAAAACAGTACTGTTTAATGAAAAAGATAAGTAATTAATGTAAAAATTATCAACATAATATAAAACAGCATTAAGCAATGAAAATAAAGCAACACTGTTTCACGAAAGTAACGTAGCACTGTTTAACGAAAGAAAATCATCACTGCATGATTGAAAGTAAAGACTGATCAATGAAAAAAAGGAGCACTACTTAATGAAAGCAAAGCAGCACTGTTTAATGAAAGCAAAGCAACATCGTTCGAAGAAAATGAAGCAGCCCTGCTTAATTAGGTATATCGACAGTTTAATGACAGTAAAACAGAACTGATTAACGAAAGTAGTGCAACACTCTCTGATACAGGCATTGCCATGGATGGCGAAAAAAAATCTGCATTGCCTGCCAAGCTATTCCCGCCATGACGTGGAGGTCTAATTTTCAAACCTCCAAGGACTGCATAAAGTATAAGAATGTACTGCTGGAGAAAATTATAAATAGTAATGCACAATACTTTTGGAATATAATATTACCAGTTAAGTATTATATGAAATATATGTAATGTATATGCAATTATATGTAATATATATATATATATATATATATATATATATATATATATATATATATATATATATATATATTTATTTTTTTTCTTTTAAACTATTCGCCATTTCCCGCGTTAGCGAGGTAGCGTTAAGAACAGAGGACTGGGCCTTTTTTGGAATATCCTCACCTGGCCCCCTCTGTTCCTTCTTTTGGAAAATTAAAAAAAAAACAAGAGGGGAGGATTTCCAGCCCCCCGCTCCCTCCCCTTTTAGTCGCCTTCTACGACACGCACGGAATACGTGGGAAGTATTCTTAATCCCCTATCCCCAGGGATAATAAATATATATATACATATATATATATATATATATATATATATATATATATATATATATATATATATATATATATATATATATTTCATACTATTCGCCATTTCCCGCGATAGCGAGGTAGCGTTAAGAACAGAGGACTGGGCCTTTGAGGGAATACCCTCACCTGGCCCCCTTCTCTGTTCCTTCTTTTGGAAAATTAAGAAAAAAAAAAAAAAAAACGAGAGGGGAGGATTTCCAGCCCCCCGCTCCCTTCCCTTTTAGTCGCCTTCTACGACACGCAGGGAATACGTGGGAAGTATTCTTTCTCCCCTATCCCCTATATATGTATATATATATTTATATATATATATATATATATATATATATATATATATATATATATATATATATATATATATATATATATATATATATATATATATATATGTATGTATATATTCATTTATTTTGCTTTGTCGGTGTCTCCCGTGTTAGCGAGGTAGCGCAAGGAAACAGACGAAAGAATAGCCCAACCCACCCACATACACATGTATATACATACACGTCCACACACGCAAATATACATACCTATACATCTCAATGTACACATATATATATACACACACAGACATATACATATATACACATGTACATAATTCATACTGTCTGCCTTTATTTATTCCCATCGCCACCTTGCCACACATGGAATAACAACCCCCTCCCCCCTCATGTGTGCGAGGTAGCGCTAAGAAAAGACAAACAAGGCCCCATTCGTTCACACTCAGTCTCTAGCTGTCATGTAATAATGCACCGAAAACACTACTCCCTTTCCACATCCAGGCCCCACACAACATTCCATGTCTTACCCCAGACGCTTCACATGCCCTGGTTCAAGCCATTGACAGTAAGTCGACCCCGATATACCACATCGTTCCAATTCACTCTATTCCTTGCACGCCTTTCACCCTCCTGCATGTTCAGGCCCCGATCACTCAAAATCTTTTTCACCCCATCTTTCCACCTCCAATTTGGTCTCCCACTTCTCCTCGTTCCCTCCACCTCTTACACATATATCCTCTTGGTCAATCTTTCCTCACTCATTCTCTCCATGTGACCAAACCATTTCAAAACACCCTCTTCTGCTCTCTCAACCACACTTTTTATTTCCACACATCTCTCTTACCCTTACATTACTTACTCGATCAAACCACCTCACACCACATA
Source organism: Panulirus ornatus (assembly GCF_036320965.1). Taxonomy (NCBI): domain Eukaryota; kingdom Metazoa; phylum Arthropoda; class Malacostraca; order Decapoda; family Palinuridae; genus Panulirus; species Panulirus ornatus. Next base: position 19,362,242 of record NC_092261.1, on the reverse strand, counting down.
TTGTCCTCAAACATCTCATTTCCAGCACATCCACCCTCCTGCGCACAACTCCATCCATAGCCCATGCCTCGCAACCATACAACATTGTTGGAACCACTATTCCTTCAAACATACCCATTTTTGCTTTCCAAGATAATGTTCTCCACTTCCAAACATTCTTCAAGGCTTCCAGAATTTTCGCCCCCTCCCCTACACTATGATTCACTTCCGCTTCCATGGTTCCATCCGCTGCCAGATCCACTCCCAGATATCTAAAACACTTTACTTCCTCCAGTTTTTCTCCATTCAAACTTACCTCCCAGTTGACTTGACCCTCAACCCTACTGTACCTAATAACCTTGCTCTTATTCACATTTACTCTTAACTTTCTTCTTTCACACACTTTACCAAACTCAGTCTCCAGCTTCTGCAGTTTCTCACATGAATCAGCCACCAGCGCTGTATCATCAGCGAACAACAACTGACTCACTTCCCAAGCTCTCTCATCCACAACAGACTTCATACTTGCCCCTCTTTCCAAAACTCTTGCATTCACCTCCCTAACAACCCCATCCATAAACAAATTAAACGACCATGGAGACATCACACACCCCTGCCGCAAACCTACATTCACTGACAACCAATCACTTTCCTCTCTTCCTACACGTACACATGCCTTACATCCTCGATAAAAACTTTTCACTGCTTCTAACAACTTGCCTCCCACACCATATATTCTTAATATCTTCCACAGAGCATCTCTATCAACTCTATCATATGCCTTCTCCAGATCCGTAAATGCTACATACAAATCCATTTGCTTTTCTAAGTATTTCTCACATACATTCTTCAAAGCAAACACCTGATCCACCCATCCTCTACCACTTCTGAAACCACACTGCTCTTCCCCAATCTGATGCTCTGTACATGCCTTCACCCTCTCAATCAATACCCTCCCATATAATTTACCAGGAATACTCAACAAACTTATACCTCTGAAATTTGAGCACTCACTCTTATCCCCTCTTATACATACATTAAATAACCTTACCAACCAGACAATAATACAGTCACCCCCCTTTTTAATAGATTCCACTGCAATACCATCCAAACCTGCTGCCTTGCCGGCTTTCATCTTCCGCAAAGCTTTTACTACCTCTTCTCTGTTTACCAAATCATTTTCCCTAACCGTCTCACTTTGCACACCACCTCGACCAAAACACCCTATATCTGCCACTCTATCATCAAACACATTCAACAAACCTTCAAAATACTCGCTCCATCTCTTTCTCACATCACCACTACTTGTTATCACCTCCCCATTTGCGCCCTTCACTGAAGTTCCCATTTGCTCCCTTGTCTTACGCACTTTATTTACCTCCTTCTAGAACATCTTTTTATTCTCCCTAAAATTCAATGATACTCTCTTACCCCAACTCTCATTTGCCCTCTTTTTCACCTCTTGCACCTTTCTCTTGACTTCCTGTCTCTTTCTTTTATACATCTCCCACTCAATTGCATTTTTTCCCTGCAAAAATCGTCCAAATGCCTCTCTCTTCTCTTTCACTAATAATCTTACTTTTTCATCCCACCACTCACTACCCTTTCTAATCAACCCACCTCCCACTCTTCTCATGCCACAACCATCTTTTGCGCAAGCCATCACTGATTCCCTAAATACATCCCATTCCTCCCCCACTCCCCTTACTTCCATTGTTCTCACCTTTTTCCATTCTGTACTCAGTCTCTCCTGGTACTTCCTCACACAAGTCTCCTTCCCAAGCTCACTTACTCTCACCACCCTCTTCACCCCAACATTCACTCTTATTTCTGAAAACCCATACAAATCTTCACCTTAGCCTCCACAAGATAATGATCAGACATCCCTCCAGTTGCACCTCTCAGCACATTAACATCCAAAAGTCTCTCTTTCGCGCGCCTGTCAATTAACACGTAATCCAATAACGCTCTCTGGCCATCTCTCCTACTTACATACGTATACTTATGTATATCTCGCTCTTTAAACCAGGTATTCCCAATCACCAGTCCTTTTTCAGCACATAAATCTACAAGCTCTTCACCATTTCCATTTACAACACTGAACACCCCATGTATACCAATTATTCCCTCAACTGCCACATTACTCACCTTTGCATTCAAATCACCCATCACTATAACCCGGTCTCGTGCATCAAAACCACTAACACACTCATTCAGCTGCTCCCATATATATATATATATATATATATATATATATATATATATATATATATATATATATATATATATATATATATATATATATATGTGGCCGGAAGTCAGCACCACAAGTAAAGCATCCTCCTCGAAGGCTCAGAGTGGGGTGCCTAAATGTGTGTGGATGTAACCAAGATGTGAAGACCCTTACTGGAAAAACAATCACTCTTGAAGTAGAACCTTCAGACACAATTGAAAATGTGAAGGAAAATAGTGAAATTGGAGAAAAAAATGTAGCTTAGACATTGAAGCTTATTGATACAGTGGTTAAATTGATGAGAACTGCTATTGACGTTTGTGTAAATAAATTATACATTTCCTTTTTTCCATAGCTAGAGGTTGAACCATTATGTGACATTCATTTTTTTTTTTTTTCATTCATTTCAAGCTAGAAGTTTCAGTTTTCTAAATTGTTTCTTACATTTTTCATATGTATATATATGTATGTGTGTGTGTGTGTATATGTGCGTATGTATGTGTATGTGTGTGTATGTGTATATGTATATATATATGTATATCATTATCCCTGGGGATAGGGGTGAAAGAATACTTCCCACGTATTCCTCGCGTGTCGTAGAAAGCGACTAGAGGGGACGGGAGCGGGGGGCCAGAAATCCTCCCCTCCTTGTATTAACTTTCTAAAATGGGAAACAGAAGAAGGAGTCACGCGGGGAGTGCTCATCCTCCTCGAAGGCTCAGAGTGGGGTGCCTAAATGTGTGTGGATGTAACCAAGATGTGAAAAAAGGAGAGATAGGTAGTATGTTTGAGGAAAGGAACTTGGATGTTTTGGCTCTGAGTGAAACGAAGCTCAAGGGTAAAGGGGAAGAGTGGTTTGGGAATGTCTGGGGAGTAAAGTCAGGGGTTAGTGAGAGGACAAGAGCAAGGGAAGGAGTAGCAATACTCCTGAAACAGGAGTTGTGGGAGTACGTGATAGAGTGTAAGAAAGTAAATTCTCGATTAATATGGGTAAAACTGAAAGTTGATGGAGAGAGGTGGGTGATTATTGGTGCATATGCACCTGGGCATGAGAAGAAAGATCAAGAGAGGCAAGTGTTTTGGGAGCAGCTGAATGAGTGTGTTAGTGGTTTTGATGCACGAGACCGGGTTATAGTGATGGGTGATATGAATGCAAAGGTGAGTAATGTGGCAGTTGAGGGAATAATTGGTATACATGGGGTGTTCAGTGTTGTAAATGGAAATGGTGAAGAGCTTGTAGATTTATGTGCTGAAAAAGGACTGATGATTGGGAATACCTAGTTTAAAAAGCGAGATATACATAAGTATACTTATGTAAGTAGGAGAGATGGCCAGAGAGCGTTATTGGATTACGTGTTAATTGACAGGCGTGCGAAAGAGAGACTTTTGGATGTAAATGTGCTGAGATGTGCAACTGGAGGGATGTCTGATCATTATCTTGTGGAGGCTAAGGTGAAGATTTGTATGGGTTTTCAGAAAAGAAGAGTGAATGTTGGGGTGAAGAGGGTGGTGAGAGTGAGCTTGAGAAGGAGACCTGTGTGAGGAAGTACCAGGAGAGACTGAGTACAGAATGGAAAAAGGTGAGAACAATGGAAGCAAGGGGAGTGGGGGAGGAATGGGATGTATTTAGGGAATCAGTGATGGATTGCGCAAAAGATGCTTGTGGCATGAGAAGAGTGGGAGGTGGGTTGATTAGAAAGGGTAGTGAGTGGTGGGATGAAGAAGTAAGAGTATTAGTGAAAGAGAAGAGAGAGGCATTTGGACGATTTTTGCAGGGAAAAAATGCAATTGAGTGGGAGATGTATAAAAGAAAGAGACAGGAGGTCAAGAGAAAGGTGCAAGAGGTGAAAAAAAGGGCAAATGAGAGTTGGGGTGAGAGAGTATCATTAAATTCTAGGGAGAATAAAAAGATGTTCTGGAAGGAGGTAAATAAAGTGCGTAAGACAAGGGAGCAAATGGGAACTTCAGTGAAGGGCGCAAATGGGGAGGTGATAACAAGTAGTGGTGATGTGAGAAGGAGATGGAGTGAGTATTTTGAAGGTTTGTTGAATGTGTTTGATGATAGAGTGGCAGATATAGGGTGTTTTGGTCGAGGTGGTGTGCAAAGTGAGAGGGTTAGGGAAAATGATTTGGTAAACAGAGAAGAAGTAGTGAAAGCTTTGCGGAAGATGAAAGCCGGCAAGGCAGCAGGTTTGGATGGTATTGCAGTGGAATTTATTAAAAAAGGGGGTGACTGTATTGTTGACTGGTTGGTAAGGTTATTTAATGTATGTATGACTCATGGTGAGGTGCCTGAGGATTGGCGGAATGCGTGCATAGTGCCATTGTACAAAGGCAAAGGGGATAAGAGTGAGTGCTCAAATTACAGAGGTATAAGTTTGTTGAGTATTCCTGGTAAATTATATGGGAGGGTATTGATTGAGAGGGTGAAGGCATGTACAGAGCATCAGATTGGGGAAGAGCAGTGTGGTTTCAGAAGTGGTAGAGGATGTGTGGATCAGGTGTTTGCTTTGAAGAATGTATGTGAGAAATACTTAGAAAAGCAAATGGATTTGTATGTAGCATTTATGGATCTGGAGAAGGCATATGATAGAGTTGATAGAGATGCTCTGTGGAAGGTATTAAGAATATATGGTGTGGGAGGAAAGTTGTTAGAAGCAGTGAAAAGTTTTTATCGAGGATGTAAGGCATGTGTACGTGTAGGAAGAGAGGAAAGTGATTGGTTCTCAGTGAATGTAGGTTTGCGGCAGGGGTGTGTGATGTCTCCATGGTTGTTTAATTTGTTTATGGATGGGGTTGTTAGGGAGGTAAATGCAAGAGTTTTGGAAAGAGGGGCAAGTATGAAGTCAGTTGGGGATGAGAGAGCTTGGGAAGTGAGTCAGTTGTTGTTCGCTGATGATACAGCGCTGGTGGCTGATTCATGTGAGAAACTGCAGAAGCTGGTGACTGAGTTTGGTAAAGTGTGTGGAAGAAGAAAGTTAAGAGTAAATGTGAATAAGAGCAAGGTTATTAGGTACAGTAGGGTTGAGGGTCAAGTCAATTGGGAGGTGAGTTTGAATGGAGAAAAGCTGGAGGAAGTGAAGTGTTTTAGATATCTGGGAGTGGATCTGGCAGCGGATGGAACCATGGAAGCGGAAGTGGATCATAGGGTGGGGGAGGGGGCGAAAATTCTGGGGGCCTTGAAGAATGTGTGGAAGTCGAGAACATTATCTCGGAAAGCAAAAATGGGTATGTTTGAAGGAATAGTGGTTCCAACAATGTTGTATGGTTGCGAGGCGTGGGCTATGGATAGAGTTGTGCGCAGGAGGATGGATGTGCTGGAAATGAGATGTTTGAGGACAATGTGTGGTGTGAGGTGGTTTGATCGAGTGAGTAACGTAAGGGTAAGAGAGATGTGTGGAAATAAAAAGAGCGTGGTTGAGAGAGCAGAAGAGGGTGTTTTGAAGTGGTTTGGGCACATGGAGAGAATGAGTGAGGAAAGATTGACCAAGAGGATATATGTGTCAGAGGTGGAGGGAACGAGGAGAAGAGGGAGACCAAATTGGAGGTGGAAAGATGGAGTGAAAAAGATTTTGTGTGATCGGGGCCTGAACATGCAGGAGGGTGAAAGGAGGGCAAGGAATAGAGTGAATTGGAGCGATGTGGTATACCGGGGTTGACGTGCTGTCAGTGGATTGAATCAAGGCATGTGAAGCGTCTGGGGTAAACCATGGAAAGCTGTGTAGGTGTGTATATTTGCGTGTGTGGACGTATGTATATACATGTGTATGGGGGGTGGGTTGGGCCATTTCTTTCGTCTGTTTACTTGCGCTACCTCGCAAACGCGGGAGACAGCGACAAAGTATAAAATATATATATATATATATATATATATATATATATATATATATATATATATATATATATATATATATATATATATATATTTTTTTTTTTTTTTTTTTTCTGGAGAAGGCATATGATAGAGTTGATAGAGATGCTCTGTGGAAGGTATTAAGAATATGTGGTGTGGGAGGAAAGTTGTTAGAAGCAGTGAAAAGTTTTTATCGAGGATGTAAGGCATGTGTATAAAAAAAAAAAAAAAAAATATATGTATATATATATATATATATATATATATATATATATATATATATATATATATATATATATATATATATATATATATATATATATATTTTTTTTGCTTTGTCGCTGTCTCCCGCGTTTGCGAGGTAGCGCAAGGAAACAGACGAAAGAAATGGCCCAACCCACCCCCATGCACATGTATATACATACGTCAACACACGCAAATATACATACCTACACAGCTTTCCATGGTTTACCCCAGACGCTTCACATGCCCTGATTCAATCCACTGACAGCACGTCAACCCCGGTATACCACATCGATCCAATTCACTCTATTCCTTGCCCTCCTTTCACCCTCCTGCATGTTCAGGCCCCGATCACACAAAATCTTTTTCACTCCATTTTTCCACCTCCAATTTGGTCTCCCTCTTCTCCTCGTTCCCTCCACCTCCGACACATATATCCTCTTGGTCAATCTTTCCTCACTCATTCTCTCCATGTGCCCAAACCATTTCAAAACACCCTCTTCTGCTCTCTCAACCACGCTCTTTTTATTTCCACACATCTCTCTTACCCTTACGTTACTTACTCGATCAAACCACCTCACACCACACATTGTCCTCAAACATCTCATTTCCAGCACATCCATCCTCCTGCGCACCACTCTATCCATAGCCCACGCCTCGCAACCATACAACATTGTTGGAACCACTATTCCTTCAAACATACCCATTTTTGCTTTCCGAGATACTGTTCTCTACTTCCACACATTCTTCAAGGCTCCCAGAATTTTCGCCCCCCCTCCCCCACCCTATGATCCACTTCCGCTTCCATGGTTCCATCCGCTGCCAGATCCACTCCCAGATATCTAAAACACTTTACTTCCTCCAGTTTTTCTCCATTCAAACTCACCTCCCAATTGACTTGACCCTCAACCCTACTGTACCTAATAACCTTGCTCTTATTCACATTTACTCTTAACTTTCTTCTTTCACACACTTTACCAAACTCAGTCACCAGCTTCTGCAGTTTCTCACATGAATCAGCCACCAGCGCTGTATCATCAGCGAACAACAACTGACTCACTTCCCAAGTTCTCTCATCCCCAACAGACTTCATACTTGCCCCTCTTTCCAAAACTCTTGCATTCACCTCCCTAACAACCCCATCCATAAACAAATTAAACAACCATGGAGACATCACACACCCCTGCCGCAAACCTACATTCACTGAGAACCAATCACTTTCCTCTCTTCCTACACGTACACACATATATATATATATATATATTATACTTGACCGCCGTCTCCCGCGTTAGCGAGGAAGCACAAGGAAATAGACGAGGAATGGCCCAACCCACCCACATACACAAGTACATACATAAACGCCCGAACACGCACATATACATATCTATACATTTCAACTTATACATACATATACATACACAGGCATATACATATATACACTTTTACATATCCATACTTGCTGCCTTCATCCATTCTCCATTGACAGCACGTCGACCCTGGTATACCACATTGTTCCAATTCATTCTATTGCTTGCACGCCTTTCAACCTCCTGTATGTTCAGGCCCCAAGCGCTCAAAATCTTTTTCACTCCATCCTTCCACCTCCAATTTGGTGTTCCGCTTCTTGTTCCCTCCACCTCTGACACATATATCCTCTTTGTCAATCTTTCCTCACTCATTCTCTCCATGTGTCTAAACCATTTCAACACATCCTCTTCTGCTTTCTCAACTACACTTTTTATCATTACCACACATCTCTCTTACCCTTTCATTACTTACTCGCTCAAACCACCTCACACCACATATTGTCCTCAAACGTTTCATTTCCATTACATCCACCTTCCTCCGCACAACCCTATCTATAGCCCAAGTCTCGTAACCGTATAACATTGTTAGAACCACTATTCCTTCAAACATACCCATTTTTGCTCTCCGAGATAACGTTCTCGCCTTCAAAACATTCTTTGACACTCCCAGAAACTTTGCTCCCTCCCCCACCCTGTGACTCACTTCCGCTTCCATGGTTCCATCCGATGCTAAGTCCACTCCCAGATATTTAAAACACTTTACTTCCTCCAGTTTTTCTCCATTGAAGCTAACCTCCCAATTAACTTGTACCTCAGCCCTACTGAACCTAATAAACTTGCTCTTATCCACATCTACTCTCAACTTTCCTCTTTCGCACACTTTACCAAACTCAGTCACCAACGTCTGCAGTTTCTCACTCGAATCAGCCACAAGCGCTGTATCATCAGCGAACGACAAGTGACTCACTTCCAACGCCCTTTCATCCACAACAGGCTGCATACTTGCCCATTTCTCCAAAACTCTTGCATTCATCTCTCTAACCACCCAATCCATAAACAAATTAAACAACCATGGAGATATCATGCACCCCTGCCACAAACCGACATTTACTGGGAACCAATCATTTTCCCCTCTTTCTACGCGTACACATACCTTACATCCTTGGTAAAATCTCTTCACTGCTTTTAGCCACTTACCTCTTAAAACCTTCCACAAAGCATCTCTATCCACCCTATAATATGCTCTCTCCAGATATATAAATGCTACATACAAATTCATCAGTTTTTCCAAGTATTTCTCACATACATTCTTCAAAGCAAACACATAATCCACATAACCTCTACCACTTCTGAATCCTCACTGCTCTTCCCCAATCTGATGCTCTGTACATACCTTTACCCTCTCAATCAATACCCTCCCATATAATTTCCCAGGAATACTCAACAAACTCATGCCTCTGTAATTAGAACACTCATCCTTATCCCCTTTATCCCCTTTGCCTTTGCCAATCCTCAGGCACTTCACCATGATCCATACATACACTGATTATCCTTACCAACCATTTAACAACACAGTCATCCCCTTGTTTTATAAATCCAACGCCTTGCCGGCTTTCATCTTCCGCAAAGCTTTCATTACCTCTTCTCCGTTCACCAAAATATTTTCCCTGACCATCTCACTTCGCACGCCACCCCGACCAAAACAGTCTACCACTCTATCATCAACTACATTCAACAAACCTTCAAAATATTCACTCCATCTCCTTCTCACTTCATCACTACTTGTTTTTACCTCCCCGTTTGCCCCCTTCACCGATGTTCTCATTTATTCTCTTGCCGGCTTTCATCTTCCGCAAATCTTTCATTACCTCTTTTCTGTTCACTAAACCATTTTCCCTGATCATCTCACTTCGTACAACACCCCGACTAAAACACCCTATGTCTGCCACTTTATCATCAAATACATTCAACAAACCTTCAAAATATTCACTCCATCTCCTTGTCACTTCATCACTATTTGTTATCACCTCCTCATTTGCCCCCTTCACCGATGTTTCCATTTATTCTCTTGTCTTACACACTTTATTTACCTTCTTCCAAAAACATCATTTTATTCTCCCTAAAATTTAATGATACGCTCACCCCAACTCTCATTTGCCCTTTTTTCACCTCTAGCACCTTTCTCTTGACCTCCTGCCTCTTGTTTTTATACATCTCCCAGTCATTTGCGCTACTTCATTTCAATCTATGTTCCTAAGGGCATTACGTATTTGCAGTCCAGAGTTTATTGATGATGAGTTTGAGAAGACATATTCTATTGGATGTAAGTTAAAGTACCCTAGATATTTCATTGATAAATGTCTTAAGTTAACAAAGAAATCATTTTATAGAGTTGAACCCAAACCTCCCATTGACATCAAGACTCTTTTAGTTCTCCCTTTTAATAATGCTTTAACTTTACTTCCCGTGCTGCTTAAATCCTTTGATGTAAATGTTGCCTTCAGCAACAATAATACTACAAAGAATATCTTAATCAGGCACTGGCCAGAAAATTCTCCTGGATACATCTATAGAGTGCCATGTAGAAATTGTGATAAGTTTTATTTTTGGCAGACTGGTAAGGATCTTTCTGTTAGACTTAAGCAACATAAATATAGTATAAAAACAGGACAAGAATCAAATGCCTTGTTTAATAACGTCAAAAACTATTATCATTGTACTGACTGGAGTAATGCTATCTCAATTATTAACTCTAACTCCAGTCCTACGAGAAATAGCATTGAATCTTCTATTACTAAACACACAAAGAATTATATCCTTGATATTAGTGAAGGTCTACACAAATTGGATAGCTTTATTGTTGATAGAATTTGTAAATAATGCCCCTTCTTGTCCACATAATAAGTTTATGGTAGGTTCGTTATCTGTCTTGGAGAATCACGTGTTTACCAAATGGCGTCCTAGTTACGTCTCTTCGTTGTATATCAGCTGACTTATATTTCTTTCTTGTGTCTCTCCTGATGATGTGATTATTACACGAAAGTGTACCTGGGAACTTATCGTGTTTCATTTTTTCCCGTGGACACATAGGAATATACTTGATTACATCCAAAATTGCGATCCTTTCCTATATATATATATATATATATATATATATATATATATATATATATATATATATATATATATACAGTATCCCTGGGGATATGGGAGAAAGAATACTTCCCACGTATTCCCTGTGTGTCGTAGAAGGCGACTAAAAGGGAAGGGAGCGGGGGGCTGGAAATCCTCCCCTCTCGTTTTTAATTTTCTAAAAGAAGGAACAGAGAAGGGGGCCAAGTGAGGATTTCCCTCAAAGGCTCAGTCCTCTGTTCTTAACCCTACCTCGCAAATGCGGGAGATGGCGAATAGTATGAAAAAAAAAGATATATATATAAACAGACGAAAGAAATGGCCCAACCCCCTCCCCATACACATGTATATACATACGTCCACACACGCAAATATACATACCTACACAGCTTTCCATGGTTTACCCCAGACGCTTCACATGCCCTGCTTCAATCCACTGACAGCACGTCAACCCCGGTATACCACATCGCTCCAATTCACTCTATTCCTTGCCCTCCTTTCACCCTCCTGCATGTTCAGGCCCCGATCACACAAAATCTTTTTCACTCCATCTTTCCACCTCCAATTTGGTCTCCCTCTTCTCCTTGTTCCCTCCACCTCCGACACATATATCCTCTTGGTCAATCTTTCCTCACTCATCCTCTCCATGTGCCCAAACCACTTCAAAACACCCTCTTCTGCTCTCTCAACCACACTCTTTTTATTTCCACACATCTCTCTTACCCTTACGTTACTCACTCGATCAAACCACCTCACACCACACATTGTCCTCAAACATCTCATTTCCAGCACATCCATCCTCCTGCGCACAACTCTATCCATAGCCCACGCCTCGCAACCATACAACATTGTTGGAACCACTATTCCTTCAAACATACCCATTTTTGCTTTCCGAGATAATGTTCTCGACTTCCACACATTCTTCAAGGCCCCCAGGATTTTCGCCCCCTCCCCCACCCTATGATCCACTTCCGCTTCCATGGTTCCATCCGCTGCCAGATCCACTCCCAGATATCTAAAACACTTCACTTCCTCCAGTTTTTCTCCATTCAAACTCACCTCCCAATTGACTTGACCCTCAACCCTACTGTACCTAATAACCTTGCTCTTATTCACATTTACTCTTAACTTTCTTCTTCCACACACTTTTCCAAACTCAGTCACCAGTTTCTGCAGTTTCTCACATGAATCAGCCACCAGCGCTGTATCATCAGCGAACAACAACTGACTCACTTCCCAAGCTCTCTCATCCCCAACAGACTTCATACTTGCCCCTCTTTCGAAAACTCTTGCATTCACCTCCCTAACAACCCCATCCATAAACAAATTAAACAACCATGGAGACATCACACACCCCTGCCGCAAACCTACATTCACTGAGAACCAATCACTTTCCTCTCTTCCTACACGTACACATGCCTTACATCCTCGATAAAAACTTTTCACTGCTTCTAACAACTTTCCTCCCACACCATATATTCTTAATACCTTCCACAGAGCATCTCTATCAACTCTATCATATGCCTTCTCCAGATCCATAAATGCTACATACAAATCCATTATATATATATATATATATATATATATATATATATATATATATATATATATATATATATATATATATATATATATTATCCCTGGGGATAGGGGAGAAAGAATACTTCCCACGTATTCCCTGCGTGTCGTAGAAGGCGACTAAGAGGGAAGGGAGCGGGGGGCTGGAAATCCTCCCCTCTCATTTTTTTTTTTTTTTTTATTTTCCAAGAGAGGGAACTGAGAGGGGGGCCAGATGGGGATGTTCCCTCTGGGGCCCAGTCCTCTGTTCTAAGCGCTGCCTCGCTAGCGCGGGAAATGGCGAATAGTATAATATATATATATATATACACTTTCCAATGTCATTTCATTAGTATGTAGATGGGAAAATATTAAAGGTACAATTATATGTTCATTCTGAGAATTTAGCTCATCGGCTAATATGCGAGGGCTGAGTGTATTAAGAGGCTGTGCATTGGCTAATAGTTGGTAGCCACCTGAAATTCATTAAATGAATTCACATAACGTATTCAATTTTTTGCATTGTCTTATTTTTGTTCGAGAGAATATCGCATTTCTAATTATTTTGATAAATTTTTTAATCAAAATTATAGGTACATTTCCTTATATCTTCTTGGACGTAAAATACTGGTCAACGACTTCCGGACGTCGAAGGTTCGATCTAACAGTACTATTTAATGCAGGTGTTGTATAATGAAAGTAAATCGCCACTGTTTATTGAAAGTAAGAATGTATTATGAAATAAAGGTGAAACGACATTGTTTAACCAAAATGAAATAGCACTGCATAATGGAAGTGTCACTGTTTAATGAAAGTATAGCATCAATGTTTAATTGAAGCAGCACTCTGTAAGGGAAAAAGAACTAGTTGATTAAACCGTCACTGTGGATGGAAGAAGTAAAGCAATAATGTTTAATGAAAGCAAAGCAAATTATAATGAAAGCAAAGCAATATAATTCGATGAAAGTAAAAGAGCAATGTTAAAAGAAAATATTGCATCAGTAGAAGGACACTGTTTAGCGAGAGTAAACCAGCACTGTTTAACGTAAGTAAAACAGTACCATCTATTAAATACAGCAGCACTGTTTATTGAAAGTAAAGTAATACTGTTTGATAAAAGTAAAACAGTATTGTTTGATGAAAGTTAAGGAACACTGCTCAATGAAAGTAGAGCAGCAAATATTGTTTAAAGTAATTTTTTAAAATAATTCGATGCTGTTTGATAAAAAAAAGTTCTTTAAAGATAGTATAGTAGCAGTTTAATTATACTGAAACATTGTCTAAAGCAAAAGATCCATTGCTCAATGAAAGTAAAGCAGAACCATCTACTACAAGCAAAGCAGCACTATCTAATGAAAGTAAAGAAGTACTACTTAATGAAAATAAAGCAGAACAATCTACTGCAAGCAGATCTGCGTTGTTTGATGACAGTATAGTAATACTGTCTAATGAACGCAAAACAACATTGTTTCATTAAAGTAAAACTGCACTCTTTTGTGAAAATAAAACATGCAAAATACTGAGTAAAGTACTGTACTTGTTACTCTTGTAATCTGATCAGTTGCTTCATACATGGTGTAACATTTCGTACGAAATATTCATCACACCAAATATTTGAATTACAATGTATATCATCAAATCAAAGCTTATCTGAGTCTTGTTGACTGTGACTGTTTGGGCTGTGGACCTACCAACTGTTAGAATTATTAAGGACATCACCGTCAACCGACATCCACCAACCAAGAAGTCTTTAACAAACATCTGATATCAAAGATAACATAAACGCTACATACACTCTACTATGCCTGTGGTCCATTTGCTTTTGTCCTTAAATTGTCGATTTGTTGCAGAAAAAATAGCTGTGTAATATTAAATATTTATATCAAATGTCATATATCTTTTTAATGCTATGTTGTCAAGTTTCAATATATACTGTAACTCGTTACAGATCAACCCTGTTGAAAGTAAACATTAGTTTACATAAGTTTCCCACACTATATTATTTTCTTTGAGTTTCCCTTTTTATACAGAAAACCTATTGATGACAGACTAATCTATTTAGGTATTCAAACACCTGTTCTCATCAATTTACCAAATCATAACCACCTACTTTCCATCTGATGAGCATAAAACCTTATACAATCGTATTGATACTAAGAACATTCCAATATCATTAAAAAACTACACAACTATAAATCAGTCAAATAATCAGTTGTTTTTTTCTACCATTTCTCAGCAGAGTGACCACAACAGGGAACTTTACAACAAATTGTTAATTCCTTTACCTCATTCAAGCGTCGGAACACGATATCATCGGTGGAGGGAGTCTCTAGAGACAATCAGTGACAGGCAATAGTAACCTCACTCAACATGATATAGCCAGTAAGAACAGCAAGAGGTGACCCTCTTTGTCTCACAACCAACCAATCGTCTATCAAAACCTTAGTTGTCTACACAGGCTGTTCCTGATGGCTTTGTGCACTTAAACGTGCATTCTATCCAACACATCTTAAAGAAATTCCATCGAAAATCGATAGACACTATTTAGAACAAGGACTCGTCACTTCACAAGATGCTGATACTGAGGAAAATAAAGCCACCAACGACACCAGGAAGGATGTACGATAACAAGCAAAGTTCACGTCACCTGAAGTAAACAAGAACCCAGTGGGAAGAGATTACTTGACTGATCTCTTGTCTCTTATATTCCAGTTTGGGTGATGAACGTAAGTCAAAAGAAGATCTTAAATGGAAGATGAATGAAGAAAAATACTTATTTGTATCTCAGAAGGGAGCGTCAGTACTCCCCCTCTCCCACTATCCCCCATGAACTCTGACCGGCTGGCCTGGGGGCATGCGGGCCCCCGGGCACCATAGACTTCCATTACGTTTCGATTGTTTTCAGTTTTATTAGTCCAAACATTTTTAAGCCCGTCTCTCTCGTCTGCTGGAAAGCGATGTTGCTCCAGTGTAATACTTGCTCAGATATATTTTATCACAAGGTAATGAGTTTCGTCAAGTCAGTATGGCGGTCTTTATTCCTCAAACCATCATATATATGTTTCTTTTTTTCTCGAGAACAGAAGAAATTGACGATCATCTCTCAACATCTGCCACAGGTGAAAAGGAATCGCCACTTCCTGCATAAAATTTCACAGACTTTGTATGTCTATAACTGTTCAGTTAAGTGTTAACACGGGATTATAGAGCCAAAAATACCTACAAAACATCATATACCAGGTAAACTTTTAAAAGAACCTTGAATAAATGCGTAGGCACGACCCGTGCATCAGCTTACCCGAGCGATCGAAAGTTTCGTAAACAACGGCCAACCAACACCAGGCCGCCACTGGAAGAACCTTGTTGCTCATTTTTAGAGGCAAATGTTCGTCTGATGGGACCTGTTGCACGCTAACCTCTTCTGTCTTTTTTTTTTTTCTTTATCCGTAATTGCTTACAGATATTCTTACGACTCCTTTCCTAACAGAACAATATTTCAAGAGTGATATCAATGCAACGAAGGCCACCACTTGTAAACGTGTTCTTAATATAAAACTTGAGCTCAACCGTCTGCAGTATTTCATATGGAGGGATTTGGGGGAGTGAGTGGGCGGGGGGGATGGGGTGGTGGGGCCCACTCGTGTGTCTGTCTATGTTAGGATCTGTTTGTCTTTCTGTCTTATCTAAATTGATCAAAACAGGTCCCGGATGGCTCATATTTACGGTTGAGGGAGTCGGAGTTCCGACTACCACGACCCCGTTGGCCCGAGGCTGGCTGGCAAACGGATAGCGTGGATTTTCTTGCGAACTGTTAAGGTAATTATATAGCTGTCATCAAGAAGGGATGAAAGGTTTATAGAGTGGCTCTAGGGATGGAGCCGCAAGCTGTCTCTTCCCTACAATACACCATACACCTAGCCTCTTTATTTTAGACCTCTCCGCCATTTTACTCACGGTCTTGCAATTGCTTCCTTTATAATTGTGTCTTTATACTGAAGGCCTGGTCTCGATGAGGATGTCTATGACTGTGGCTTTTGTCATAAGGAAAAAACATTAACAGTGCTTAAGATTTGTAAGGCATCTCTGCCACTGACTCCACGGACATGAGGAATGTGATGTTCGTAACCTCGACGACGACAAGGACATGCAAGTTATAATTCTTAATGTTTACCTGTGAGGTTTAACGCGGAAGTCTAAGTTATTCAACTGCCTCCTTCCACCTCACGTGTGTCGCCAAACTTAGGCCATCGTGAGAGTATCAGTGTGGCATAATCACAGGGACGTCCACTTTGGTGTTATGGAACTACCAGTCTCATTTGACGGACGGTGGTCTTCCTCATAGTTATTATATTTATTTTCTCAAAATTTGTGTAGCGGACTCAAGGGTGTTTTTTTCGTACTTAGGGTTGGAAAGGTACTTAGGAACAGAGGTGGCTGCGTTTATGGGGTCACAGGCCACTTGTGTTTGGATCTAGGGTTACTTGGAAAGTAGGCACAACACTAGCTGCTGACCCACACGTCCAACGAACCTGACGAAGCTGATGTCATGCAAAAGCTCAAAAAGTTTTATGACTATTGAGCAAAAAGTTCGAGGGATGGGGACCCATGAGTGTAGAACTCCATGCTGTGCGAAAGTACACTCACACACACACACACACACACACACACACACACACACACACACACACATAGGGACCTTCATGTATTTTTCTCTCGACAAAAATCCGGAAAACATTGTCCTCTGGGACGAGGTAAGCAACAAACTTGTGTCGTCTTTCCTATACACTCACAAACAGGTTGTCCTAAAGTTGTAATTCACAAAAGCGCTTTACTACCTTCAGTTTCCACAAGTTGTGTCTAACATTTTATCATTACACAGCCTTCTAAACCAACTAAGCCTATCGCTAAAACGCTACCTTAGACTCCATTGACAGGCTACACCCCAGAGGACAATCTTCCAACTCACCTTCCACAACAAACTGCTATATATGTTTGTCACCTCGACACTCATTTGGAAAAAAAGGCAGCCGACATCAAGCTGTACACCCATCCCCCACAACAACCTGCATCTGCACACTCACCTTCCACAGCAGTCTGCACTCCTAAACTTATCCTCCACAATAGTCTACGCATCTACACTCATCCTTCATAACACTCTTTAGTTCCATACATATCCTCAACAGCAACCTGCACTTTAGCCCTCAGACTCCTGACTCCACAATAACCTGCACTTTTACCCTCATCCTCCACAACAGCCTGTACCTCTACACTTATCCTCCAAAACAGCCAGTACCTCTACATTCTTCCTCCACAGCAGCCTGTACCTCTATACTCATCCTCCACAGACGCCTTCACTTCTACACTCACCCCTTAAAGAAACCTGAACCTGGACACTCATTCCCCACAGCAGACTTCATCTCTCCGATCATCCTCAATATTAAACTGCAGCTTTACATCCATCCTCCACAACAGAGTGTACCTCATCCATCCATCCTCCACAACAGCCTACACATCTACCTTCATCTTCCACGGACTGAACCCCTACATTCATCTTCTACGACAGAGTGGACCTATACACCCATCCTCCACAAGTGAGTGTACTTCATTCATCCATCCATCTTCCACAAAAAACTGCACTTTAAACTTAATCCTTCGCAAACTGCGCCTCCACATGCATCTTTCACAATAACTGCATTCACACATTCATCCTTCCAACAGACTAAACCTCTTCCTTCATCTTTCACAGACTGCACATCAACATTCATCCTTCACGTTCATCCTCCTCAACAGACTGCACCTGCTCATCCATTCTTCAAATAAACTGCTCCTCAAAAACAGACTGCACCTCCACATCCATCCGCCACAACATACTGCATATCTACCTTTATCCTCCAAAGACCACACCTCCAAATCCAGTTTTCACAACAGGCTGCATGTCATCCATCCATCCCTCATAACCAACTGCACCTGTAGCTGCATCTTCCACACACTGCAATTCCACCTTCATCTTCTACAACAGACTGTACCCCTGCCTCTTCCTCCACAACAGACTGTACCCCTGCCTCATCCTCCACAACAGACTGTACCCTGCCTTCATCCTCCACAACAGACTGTACCCCTGCCTCATCCTCCACAACAGACTGTACCCCTGCCTTCATCCTCCACAATAGACTGTATCCCTGCCTTCATCCTCCACAACAGACTTTACCTCTACCTTCATCTTCAACAGCAGACTATACCCCTGCCTTCATCCGCTACAACAGACAGTACCCCTGCCTTCATCCTCCACAACGGACTGTACCCCTGCCTTCATCCTCCATAACAGACTGCACCCCTACCTTCATCCTCCACAACAGACTGTAACCCTACCTTCATCCTCCACGATGGACTGTGCCCCTGCCTTCATCCTCCACAGACAGCACCTCCTAATTCATTTTCCGCAAAAGACTGTACCTCATCCACCCATCCTCCAGAACAGGCTGCACCTCCATATTCATCCTTTACAATTGACTGCATTTCCAAATTCATCGTCCTCAACAGACTACATCTCCATATCTATTCTCAACAATGGACAGCATTTCCTCAATCATCCTGCAGAACAGGCTGCACCTCTGCATCCACCCTCCACAACAGGCTACATTTCGCATGGTTCCTCGCTGTATACAGTTCGCCAGAGGGCAGGTAATGGGCCAGCTGACCTGACCTTGGATTCGCTGGGAGCAACAGCTGTACGTCGGGTCGTGAGTCTCCCTCCCATCCTGGACTCTGGCCGCTAGCCACGCAGGCCGTACCCTCTCCAGTGTTTGCCAGAGTAATATCGTCTGATTGGCTCCTCTGTTTACCTGTCACTTTAATGGCTAGAAAATATCGGCATAGATATCGTGTCTTTAGCAATACGGAGGTGCGTGTTAGCTTTAAGACAATCTTGTTCGGTTGAGTGCAACATACGAAGTATGTTGTCCTGTGACTCCTTAGGGGTGAGTGTATTGGGAAGAAGCCCAGCTCTGTAAATCAGCAAAAATCATCGTGGTTGCACAATAGCTAAACGATTAAACTCCTCTCCAAAGCTTTACCACTGTGTGCTCGGCACTATCTAATAATTTTTTTGAAGCTTTATGTAAATTTGTCCTTTAATCTCTTTATCGAACCGTCTGTTGGTTCGCCCTCCAGCTCTACCAGTAGTGAGATAATTGCATCTTTTGACCATCCATTGCTCTTCATTTACCTACTCTGTTGGATCTTGCTCCTCCAGAAGAGACATACTGTTACAACGTTCGTGTGCCCAACACAGCTAGGTCCTTGGTTTTCACTCATCACTTGGGTACTCAGTTCATTAGCTTCATGGGTGTCTTGCTTATATGTACGTTTGTTCAATTGCGCGAACACTAATCATATAATCAGTAGGCAACGCTGGCCAGAACCTGAGACCAGCTTATCGGTTGTGAAGCCATAAAGGTAGTGTGTGAGGGCGTGGTCCCCGCCGGTACATGACCCTTCACCCAGCCTGAGTGTTGGGTCTTCGCAGCAGCCGCCGCCGCCCACATCTTCACCTGACTCACACCAATCTACAGTTCTCCCCCTAAAAGATCGTGTGTATTTATAGCTACTGGGGCCGATGAATGTTTCTTTTTTTTTTTTCCCTGAATTGATGGACTTACAGGAACTATGATACTGTAGAATGTAAGCATATAATTTTTACTTATCTGAGCGTTATGTATATTAACAGAGTAAATAGACTTTTAGACTCAGAGAACACTGTGTGCCAGTGAGATCAGCCAGAGACTCCCACTCGAGGTGACCATCCATGCGACATTCTGCCCTTTCTATACTTCCACTCATGCTAAATACACACGCACACACACACACACACACACACACACACATATATATATATA
>NC_092261.1:19307043-19339543 GCF_036320965.1 Panulirus ornatus | reverse complement strand
GGCGTCAAGCACTTGGGTTATCTGGCCTATGTCAGTTATCTAAGATACGTTGCCCATGCTTTAGGCTCAAGAATTCTAGAATTAAGATATGTAACATCCCATCCTTAACATATGATGTACAGCAGACAACGCATCCTGTTCCACTTGGGATTTGTCTGTCAGTATCTTTCTCGGACGGGCGATGGTACTGTATCCACCACTCTCTCTGCTCTGATGATATCACCACTACCGCCATACCGCCATATCA
Organism: Panulirus ornatus; assembly: GCF_036320965.1. NCBI lineage: Eukaryota > Metazoa > Arthropoda > Malacostraca > Decapoda > Palinuridae > Panulirus > Panulirus ornatus. The sequence continues at coordinate 19,339,296 of NC_092261.1, read as the reverse complement.
CTGGAGATGAAGCTGTTGAAACTACATCAAGTCCAGTTAGCTATCTCATATAAAAACTTTAGTCCCTATGGACATAAACTTGCTAAAGGCCACAAAAAAAGCCAAACATATGATAAAAAGTCAAAGTTGAATTTGTTAAGAAATCTAAAAGAAAAATATGCGCATTTCATCACAGAACCAACACACGGGTTATGAGACTGTTTGAAAGTTACCAAGCAAATCCCCTGAGGCAGTATACACCAAAACGAGTTTTTCCACAAACGTTTTGACCCCAAAGTCAGTTTTGTTCCATCCTATGTCACCTTCATCTGTTCAAGGTCAAGCATGTTTGACGTATGAAATGAAGGCAGTTGGAAGCAGTCATTGATTTGTGCCGGTGTCCCCTGCAAATTTATTGTGCATCCCATGCTTATCTTGTAAGCGGTAGCGCAAAAGGATTACAGTGGGTTGATGTTACAGAAGATGTTACAATTCCTATTTCAGTATATACATTATATAATTTCATATGGTGAGTTTGATCGACTAGATATAAAAAGTGGATACAACTTAAAATTTCAGGTATCTTGTTATGAACAATATGTTGTAACATTTCTTGCAAGGTTTGTTTAGATCTATCCCTAAAAAGGCTCCAATTTTTCACATTCTAAGACATAGTGTTCTAGTTTGTGTCCAAATCTTTGACCACAAACTTTAAAATTCACACGGTTAACATTTCCAGTTAGCCTGACCTCCGAACCACGTCTCTGCCTCCGTCATGTTGATGTCAAATGTGTGTCCGTTATGCCCAAATGATAACAGAATGCGAGACTCTTTTAAGTATCAACATGACCGTGACAATAACAATTCTAATGGCCATATGAATATCATCTCTAACATTAGACTACACTTTGATCAAAAAGGAATTTTTATCAATAATTGTTCTAAGTCATAATTTTAGTAATAGAGCTTACAAAGATTCTTATCAATGGTTATTATAAGACAAACATGATGATAAAGTCAGAGACATAACAGTAAAGTCTTTAAGGGTTGATCAACAGAATCAAGTTTTAAGTCTGCCAGGCATTATGAAGCTGATATGCTTTTCCTCTCATTTGCAGACTTTAATAAGCAGTAATCATATTCAACCCTAATACTCATCATAACAGCTGATTCTTTGTCTTTTGACACTATCTCCGAATGCTTTGGAATCTTATTCCTAGTAAGTAATTAATCTGTGCTTTGACCGTGGTATTATGATCACTTGTATGTGTATTATTGCGCTACGGTGAGCATCATTTTGAGGTAGTGATTGGGTTAGAGGAAGAGTGGACGGAGTCGATTAATTTTTTCCAGCAGACTGGAAAAGTATATTTGTTACTTTGATTTCATTTGCGTATGCCACACGAACTGAATAATTTCTCGCACAGATTATCACTGGTCAACAAAGATTTTGCCCCATGGAAAAAAAATTATCTGTGTCTCATGCATTTTTGCACGCTAAATCCAAATATGTTTTCAGAATTTCTTTGTCACCCATAGTTTTCTTGTTATAGCATACTCGCATATCATTACGTACAGTATATATGTACTCAGTGCTCTACGGAGCATTTGAAAAATAAAGTTTAACAAACGCAGCTATTATTTTCCTTGTTTGTGAAGTGTCATAGCTTCTTTTTGAAAGCACAATCCTAGATAAATGAGTCACCAGAGGCCTGCAGAAACACGACTGGAAATGTTGGGACATTCAAACATTGGCCACTCGTGAGTAGCAGTTCTCTGTTAGTTGCAGGCTAGAATTCAATGTGTAAACAGTCTTTTACACTATGTTGACAGATTGTTCTTTTGTGTACTCAAGTGTTGTGTTGATATCCCATATACCATTATAATGCCGAGAAACTGCGGTGAGTTGACATTCATATCGCAAAAACGTTCTTTCACACCCCTCATTAAATAATGCCATGAACGTTACTTTGATTGTAAAGTGGGTGACCAGGATGAAAGTTGGGCCTCCACCTTTATTTGCTATGTCACATGTGTCAGGCTTCTCACAGCCTGGGCAAAGGGTTCAGGCCTTACACCTTCATCCATCCCTATGATTTGGAAAGAACCTAAAGGTCACGCTTCGGATTGCTCCACCTATCTTAGTGTTGGGAAAGAGCGAATTTTTTTTGACCAGTGCGGCAAATACTGGATATTCCTAGTATGAATGCTACGACTGATACCAATACATTTACTACTGCTATAACTTTTACTACTACTACCATTGCTATTGGTGTTGTTTGACTTACAGTCACCACTACCTAAGTGAGATTGCTGTTAATTATACGTTAAAAACTACTGTGCTGTTACCAATAGCTGCTGCTGCTGCGTTTCCTACTTCTGCTGCTGCTCTTACTCAGTCGTCATAACCATGAGACACAGCTGGCAGCTGCAGCAGCGCTACCAGCACCAGGATAAACCTTGACTGATCATGAAGGTGGTATATTGTCCCGGTGAAATTGCGCGTGCTTCTTCCTCTTGGCCTGATGATGTTTGTCAATTAATCTCATAATTTAAACACTTCCTGTTATTACACAGAGATGGCGACTTGAGAGTTTTGATAAGTTTGTAAGGGTTTACAGTGAAGCAGTGTTGTAGAATTAATGAAATTCACGTCACGTTTTGTAGGAAAACTAATTGATATCTATAAGGCGTCTCCCACTACCCGTCAGGGAGGCTAAGATCTTAGGCATCCTCCACACTCCCATAACCTTGTTTAGTCTACACACAGTTCCTCATGCTACTCGCTTCCGTCTTCCTCTGTCCCTTTGTCCTTACCACCATCTCGCCTTCCTACCATCTCCTCCTCCTCTTTTTCTCCTAAGATGTTTCATGCGCACACTCTTCAACTTCATAATTTCTTAGCCTTTTTTCTGAAACCAGTTCTCACTTTAACAAGTTATTTTCTTTGCGCTATTTTCTTAATCCATATCTAGATGAGAAAAGAAAATACACCTCCACTTCCTGCACTCTTTACATTACTCTTAATAAACCGAATAACAACGTCAAGGACTCTCTATCACACTTACTATTCCCATCCAGTCTTACATTTCCTCTCTCATATCGGTTCCCAGGTGTAGCAGCATGCTGACCTGCTGCTCTACGTCTGTTCCTCCATTCCCACTGGGAAACCTATCAAAGAGCACGAAGACGTGAACCTTCTCCAACTTGCTATTATCTAACGATGCTTTATAATGAGACTTGCTTCCTATTAGTACAGCCACATCCCTCTTGTTAGCACTTACGTCGAAGCTCAGTCTTATATAAAAATTCTAGGTCATTATCCTATGCCTTATCATCCTCCGTATACAGCAACACTGGTGTTGTCCAGCCTCTTCCAGCTTCCTTACCTATCTTTTCCCCGTGCTTGTCCAACTGATTATGATCTCCCTCGCTTCTCCACTTTGAAAGTCGATGGATTTGACCCTTTACCTCATGGGAGGCTGATTAAGAAGCTGGATCACTAAGAAGGATCAAGGGGTACACTTCATCGATGGACAGAATATTAACTCAAAGGACGCGTGTCAGAGCTTTCACCAAATGGGTTGAGTTCACCAGCAATGCCGCAGGATTCTATATTTTTTTCTTATGGACAAATCCAGTTTGATCTGTGTGAATGACTTGTCAGACGGCATGAACTTCTACGTGAATATGTTTGCAAATGATGCTAAGTTTAAGAAGGTAATGAAAAGTGTGGATAATGACAGCTTCCAAAGTTGGTATGATATATGGTTAATGAAGAAGCTCAACCCGAGTTGAATAGATGGAAATTAGTGAGGATGGGTACTAGCGAAAGAAAACCTAGATATAATCATCATATATCCGGATATAAGATGCAGGAGTGTGTCTATGTTTATGTCAAGGACTTGGGAGTCGACATCTTCCTTAACTTGTCGTCTACAGACAATATTAGAAATACATTTAAATTCAAGATAAGGATATATTCAGCAAGGTTTTCCCATCATGCAAAAGACCAGAACTAGAATGCTGTTCTTAAGTTTGGTCACTGCACTTAAAGAAATACATAGTTAATAGAGAATGTCTAGAGGAAAGCAACAAAGAAGGTACCAGAATTCAGATGGCTGAATTTGCCTACCTTTAAAGAGGATGTGATACGAAAAAAGCGACAAATTTGTAAAAAGAGACGTGAAAAAGTACTACTATTAAATGAAAGCGGTGGATGAAGGGGGCAAAATAATTGGAGACATGATTAATGCAGAGACTATACAGAAATTTAAGATGTATGATAGTAGAAAATACATCTAAGAAGTATGATAATGGAGAATGTTCAAGAGATGGGGCCCCATGAGTTTAAATCTTCCACCCATACAGTACAGATATGGATTCAAAAAAATAGGTGATTACCTACAAGCCTCTATTTTCAAGACAAGTTGTACTGTGCCAATGGTTATTTACACAAACACAGATGTTTAACATTCTCTCCAGCCTACCATTATCGCTACTATCATACTTCTTTCAGGTTAAGGTATATACGTGCATTTTACATCATTTGTATTATCTGTTATGTTATGATGTTATATCATCTGTATCATCGCAAGGCAGAGCTAGTTTTCAGAGACCAGTTCCTCGTTCACAATATATAGCATCAATACCTATAATTCTTACTATTACTATCCTAACACTACTTTCTACATAATACACTAAATCATTTTGAACTTCCTCTTTCATTTCATGGCCTTTATTCTTATTAAATGGTAAAAGGGCCATACCTATCCATTGCTTTCATGCAGCCCCCTCACTCTCTGCTCTCACATATACAACATGAAAGCATTTCACCCTTCCAACAGCGCCTCAGTGAGTGGTTAATTCATACACTCAAGGGGCTTAAACGTATTCCACCACCTGCACTGCCAACCATATCCCCTCGAATAACTTTCACGCAAACTCAAGTGTTCCTTTCCTTGTCTGCCTCCCTTATAATGAGTAGGTACCTTCATCCTCAATAATGATATTCGATAATCTTCATGTCGTTACTTTAACTCATGTTTTGTGATTGTCGTAACATTCTGCAAGCTGTATCTAACATTCTCTCCGTCACTTCAGTACACTCTTTTCAGTCTTAGAATCCCAATCCAGATCATTGCTTTACTTAAAGTCTTTCACTGATTTGCCCTAATTCTCTCACACTACCTTCATCATGTTACTTCATTCTGACATTCCATTCTTTCTTCCTGTCCCTCCAGTGATCACATCTCTTTCTGCTACGCAGACCGTCAAATTTAGCTTTATGCTCCTCATTTGGGAAAAAAAAAAAATCATTCAGTCTTATGTTCAACAAATCTCGTATTCAACATTATCAAACCTTCTCCCTCCCTCCCTCTCACTTCTGCCCTTACCCCTCACACTGCTGTCTGCCTGACCAAACGAGTATCATCCTCATGAGACGCTTCGGGACAAACACACTTTTTAAAGCTGACTTGTCTGTGTACTTTATGAGGTGCCAAACTTGTGATTGAACTCACTTATGCTTTAAAAAATATGCTGCTGCAGTGTTTACAAGAGACATGGAACAATGATGCGCCTTTCCTCTTTTCCTTCACACCGCCTACACCCATCTACCCCTTCAACTTCCCACTGCAGTGCCTCTACGAAAGCCTTTCTTTCTCTTTATATTCATATTACTCATCAATTCAGTGTTATCCTTCTCCTTGACTGAGTTTCACCATTCATCCAACCTGTTCGAAACGATTTTGATACTGCTCAGTAGTTGGTATTGATCCTTAACAACTTTTTTCCTTCTTCCGGTGTAAACCAAAATAACCTAAGCTAAAATAGACTGTGGTCCTTAGCACTCAATCCAAGCACATGACCACAACTCTTTGTTGCTATCCCCTTCTGTGTTTGACTTTTCCTCCTTCCTGTTCAAACTTTCTTTGACCGCGCTATCTACTTCCACCTTCAAAGATGTTTTGTTTCTAATTCATAAATTAAGATTCAAATCGTTATGGCTATATGTATCAGCCGACGGATAGAAAGTACAACCAACGAAAACTAGTTCCAGTTTTTTACAAGCAAAAATAACTCAAAAAAGTTTGTCTCTAATCGGTAAAACTAGCTCTCGATTAGCAAGACTTAGTATCGAACTAGTAAAACGAGTTTCTCAAATGAAGAACTGGTTTCTGATTAAAGAAAGCTAGTTCATAAGTTTTAAAACAAGCTCTTGATTAGTAAAACTTATGCTGTATGAAAATATCAGGTTACAATGCATCATTCCATTCCTTAATTGATTTGTTTTTACATCAAGGACAAATGCATCAAGAAGAATGAAAAAAACTGTATCAGTGAACCTGTACTGGTACTTAAGATCACATCATTTAGTATAACCATCCTCTACGCTTTGTATTATCTCCTTGCTTGAATACTGTTGACAGTGGCATATTAATCTATTCATTAGTTTGATGCATCTTTTGCAGACGGATGCATCGTCTCGTGTTCCTTGTGTTGCTCTTTGATACCACCCCACCTGAGAGAGGCAGGGAGAGGATGTTGTGAAATTATTCCTCGTTCTCGCTTCTCTCCTACCCTGTCTAAGGAAGGCAGGGAGAGCGTATTGTGGTTCTGCTCCTTGCGCTGTGCATCTATTCCACCCTGCCTGAAGAAGGCAAAGAAAGGGTGTTGTAGTTTTGCTCCCTGTGTTGTGCTTCCGTCTCACCTTGTCTTAGTAACCAGAAGGTTGTGGTTTTGTTCCTTGTGCGCGCTTCTCTCCTACCTGTCTTGGTAAGGTGAAGGGTTTTATGGTGTAGTTGCGCTTCTATTTCACCCTGTTTTAGCAAGGTGTAAGGCGTTGTGGGTTTGTTCCTTGTGTTGCGCTTCAGTCTCACTCTGTCTTAGTAAGGTGAAGGATAATGTAGTTTTGCTCCCTGTGTTGCTCTTTTGTCCTACCCTGTTTTAGTACGGTGGAGGGTGTCGTGCCTTTGTTTCCTGTGTTGCGCCTCTGCCTCAACTTGTCTTAGTAAGGCGGAGGGTGTTGTGGTTTTGTTCCTTGTGTTGCGCTTCTGTCCTACCCTGTCTCAGTAAAGTGAAGGGTGTGTGGCTTTGGTTTCTGTATTGAGCCTCTGTCCTACCCTGTCCCGGTTAATGGAGGGTGTTGTGGTTTTGTTCCCTGTGTTGCGCTTCTGTCCCATCCTGTGAGAGTAAGGAGAAGAGTATTGTGAATCTGTGTCTGGTATTGCTCACCACCTTACCCCGTCTGATAAAGGCAGGGATCTGGGTGCGATGGTCTTGATCCTTGTGTTGCTCTTCAATCTCACTTACTGCTGTGGATTTATTCTGTATGTTGTTCAACTCTCAACTGCGCCAAAGAACTTCGTGAAGGAGTAAAGCAAAGGTATAAACCTACATCTGCTGTTTCCATTTGTCATCTAATGGTTATTTCTTTGCTAGACACGGATCTGTTGTAACTGTTTTCTTAATTAGCTTCTGCTGCAAATACAAATATAGCTATCACAAGCGCTGCTAATGATGGTGTTACTAATATAACTCCCACCTCTGTCATTGTTGTTGCTGCAGATGGTGGTGGAAGCGAAGGCTGTGGTACTGGTACATTAGTTAGGTTACCGATACTGCTACTGATACTACAATATTCATAGTTCAGTTACAAAACTTTCTGCCATTGCTGCTCCACTTGCATCTACTACAAAATGCTCTACTATGACGACAACAACTTCTGTTTCTACAATCAGTATCACTACCATCACTGTCATCCCTACATCTAATTCATCTGAAACGATAACTGCTTACAAGAATACTGCTTCTCCTTCAACCTCAGCGGCTAGCGCTGCACCATCGACAGATAACACAAGAGTTAGTTTTCTTTGTACTACCATCATGGTTAACAACGGCTGTAGCAGCAACAAGGGCAACTACTCTTCTGTCTGATGCCATAACCGCTGCCGAGAGTGTAGCAATCATGATAATGATACTAATGCTCTCTTTATTGTAGTTTTTTTATCAGTTCAGCGGAGCTGTAAAACTTTAGATGAACGAGAGAAAATAAATTCGATTAACCATATAATCCGCTGTGCGAGATCCAGTCTGTAAGCGGTGGTGGGCTGCGCCAAGAATCCTCCGTAAACAATGGAATTAGGTTCGACTTTTTTGTGTGTGTCGAACGAGAGAATTTCGAACATGTGATTCGGGTCCAAGGTGAACCAGTGTCATAAAACCTGAGCTAACAAACCCGTCCTGGTTTACCGTCCTCTTGTTCTATTGTGGGATGATTTATGTCATGATTTTTTAATTGCTGCGCGGTATTTTTGCTGATGCCTTCCGCAGTTACAGTTTTCTGCATCTTTGTGCTCGTGTACATATGAAACGTTTGAGAGGTTTCTTGTGGGGAGCGAGTCCAGAGTAAGTGAACTGTTCTGACTTTCCGATGAGTTTCCATCACCATAAAAGTGTATCAGAACGTTTACCATAACTAGTGTCGCCCCTGCTACAACTCTGTTCTCACGTAACTTCCACACTGATGCAGAGTGTCTCACAACATCACCATAATGAAAGCCAGTCTTAACATCGCTGTTGTCACCTTGCTTCTTGGTCACTGTTACAACGATAGTTATCGTCAATTATTACTGTGTCTTGCCATCATCTTGTGTGTGTTTAGCATATGGGAAGGTGACGAGGATTTTTTTTTATTTCACTGTAAGAACATTAACATACATCTCATCATAAGCTCATCTTTTGTTTTGTAATCTGGTGTAGCAGTATGGCCGAGTGGTTTCATCTCTGTTGTAAAACATCTGCCAGTCTACCAGTGGGAAGCTGAGTGTCCCTGTTATTTTGCTAGACTTCAGGGTAGAGGGCTGCAGAACCAGTTCCTGAAAAATTCTTCCTGTCAAAGGTACATGAATGTATGCTCTTCACTCTCGCTAAGTAAATGGGAGCGGAATTGATTATGATGTATTGCTGGTAAAAGTCAGTCACAATATCTGTGTATGTCCTCTGTGTATAGACTGTAAAAAAATGTTGTCATATTTTTTGGGTGAAACAATATTATGAAGGATTTTAAAAAATGATCATCGGTCTGGCCTGGTATCCTTGCTTTTGTGTTATTGTAATAAATCGATTGCTAGCGACATATACAGTCATTTTCCATAACTAAAGATGTATTGAATTAGTATCTCGATACAAATAACTATGATATGGGGCTACCATACCAGTTAGGAAATTTGTTTCAGATTCACTCTTCGCAACCTTACCAAGACTACACGATAGTTTCGAAATTCATGGGACCCGACCGGGAAGACGCTCATTTTTTTTTACCGTGTGTACAAGCAGCCAGAGTTGACAGAAAACGTTTAGGCTGGTGCATGACCCATGGAAAATATCTTGAGTCTCATTTGGTCGTGCTTTTCTTATTGGATCCTGCACTCACTGTATATAGCCTTCACTTCTATGTCTTCTGCTAGTGTGGGGCCATTTCTCATACAAATGAAGACTGAGGTACTCCACACTGGATTAAAAGATCATAAGCTTCAATAAAAGACAATTTGTTTTGCAGGCCGACCTAGAGTGTCCAACTGGCGTTCACTACATTCACTTGCTTCTAGTAGAAACAAGAGTTGATTGTTACTTGTGTCACTTATGATAACTTCTTGCATAAAAAAGACTGAATTAGACTGACAATAGAGTAGTTAACCTACCAGCTCACATAATTGTTTCATCATGAGCTGCCAAATCTTTCTTAGGTTGTGATTACTATTTGTGTGTTACGGGGAAGGAAATCTATATTAATCTCTTCACCTTGTACATATGTACCAAGTCTTTATTCCTATGTGTGTATATACACGCACCAGCCTAAGCCACAGTCCCATTCATCGAGCAGCCCCGAGGGAAGGATGAACAACTGAGTTGGGTGAGGCCGACTGCCGCGTCCAGATATCGAAACCATGAGGACTCGATCTCGGCGAGCCCATGCTGTGTGTGATTACTGTTTGATGTGACGTAGAGAGAATTTTGCAAGAGTGTTGGCCTGTCGCCTAACTACGTATATATTTTTCAAGCAAGTCTCCTATTCATTTACTCCTAGATATGCACACACACATACACACACACACACACACACACATAAATACCGGAACACCAGCCTAGGCCAGGTACCCATTTATAGACGCCTCGAAGGGAGGATAAACACCTGGGTTGGGTGTAGGAAGACTTTCACGCCTAAGATTTGAACTCATTCGGGTCCGACCCCAGGCTGGCCGTGTTGAATAATGGTCAGTAACGCTAACTATTACACCACAGAGGTCCGTGTGTGTGTGTGTGTGTGTGTGTGTGTGTGTGTGTGTGTGTGTGTGTGATTGCATTTTGTGATTATCCTCTGTGTGTTGCTCCGTCTTCTAACCTTGTATGTATGTACCATATCTTTACTTCTATGTACAATTGTCAAAAAAGTATCGACCACCTTGGCACTCGTACCAATATGAGATATTGAACGAAATTGTAGGATATATATGAGGAGTTATCAGCGTGTGTTGGTACGCCTGTGCCAGTGTTGCCAATCGCCTGTCTCCTAAAATTGCTGTGACCACAGGTACTGCTGCTGTGTTTACTGCCCGCATGTAACGATGTCGTTCAGTTAAGCAGATGACGTGTTGTGTAAGGTTATATGTGAACGTATTGGGATATATACATATATAGCACATAATATAATGAACTTGGCACGTGTCTCGCCAGCACACAAAATAATGTTTGTTGTGTTAATTATTTGCTTATTCTGTAGTCGACAGTATGCAGCCTGCGCGTCGTTCCATCCGTAAGGCAGTATCAATATTGTCAGGTAATGACAAAGATGATGTTTTGACCGAGTTGTGACCATTATATTCCGTGGTTATGTATTGTCATCGGTGTTCTATTATAAACATATTCAGGTATATCACCTACTATTTAGTATGGTCATCCGCATATTAGTTACACAGGGTTGGGCTATAACATGCAATGCTGAACATCACTTTATTAAGCTATGCATTCAATACTTCGTGTAACCACCATCAACATCAAGAACACAGTTCATTCCAGTTAACATTGACTTTACCAGACTCTTAGTCAATTGCCGTCCTTTTGGGGTCTTCAGCTTTTCCCAGGCTTGCTATGTCCTCTGCACCAAGTTGGCTCGGCTGTCATCTCCCTCACCATTGCAGATCAAATATATTCGATGGGACTGAGGTCAGGGGATCTTGGAGGATGTGGCATCAGTTATTTTTGGGTGTTTGGCAAACCACATTTTCACCGCCCTAGACGTATGTATGGGGCAGTTGTTCTGGATAAAGGAAAAAGGTGTCGGGGTTGGAAATAACACCGAAGGCATCAGATCATTTTTAAAGATTTCAACATATTTGTCATCGGTGAACCGCCATTGCCCTACGTCGACGCGTTCTCCAACACCTGCCGAACGCATCCATCCGAACATTGCAGGTGATCGTCTGCCGCTTCTCGTGGTGGGCTGCTGCACATGCTTCACATCGTATCTGTAGCACCAATGATGATGTTAATCATGTTGCATGTGTAACAATTGATACACAACCACACACCTAGATGTAATATAGGTAAGGATACAACGGAAACATTTAACATGGCTGCTCATTATCCACTAGTGAATAACCCAGATGTTACAGACACAGTCTAGGCCCACCCATTCTCTCTCTCTCTCTCTCTCTCTCTCTCTCTCTCTCTCTCTCTCTCTCTCTCTCTCTCTCTCTCTCTCTCTCTCCCCAGCCCCGCCCCACACACCATTCCTGCTCAGCAACATGGGGAGTGATAAGGTTATTTCCAGGTTTCATGTGTATAGCATAGCCCATTTCTCTCACACAACCTTTATCTTCATTTTGTCACAGGTGCAGGTTTTTTTTCCATCACAAAATTTTACATACTCCCAGATGATCAATGGTTTATCTGCTTATTCTAGGGTAAACTCCATTCTCATCTCATTATGGTGTTCAGTGAATAGTTGTTTTCTTGCTGGAATACGGGCGTGTAGATGATGTGCGTGGTGTCGGTTTTGATAGTTTGGGGTGAAGACGATAGTTGGAGAGGTGTCCTGATGGCAGGTCCACAGAGAAAATGGTTTGCAGCGATAGCAGCGGCTATGGCAACCTCCTCCTTTGCAGTCGTAACACGAGAACGCCCAACTCGGGTGAAGGTGCTTGGTAACACCTGTTAGTTCGTGGCGCCGTATCCACCTCGCTAATGTGGGACTAGCGACATCAGTCCTGCGAGCCACTTATGCGTTATTTAAACGTAGTTGGTGGAAAGCAATAATACTTCCTCGCAGTGCGCTTGGTATTTTAGCTCTGATATTCCTGTGTTCCATTCTGCGTGTGAACGTGTGGATGAATGCGGTATGGATGCATAAAGCAGCTGTGATATCGTCTTCGAATCACTTTGTGAAGGCTGCCCAATGTTTGAATCTTTCACCCACAGTCAATCTATACTGGGTAATGACCGCAGTTTTAACGACTGTTTTACACCCCTTGTGCCATTTCCCTCCCGCTGTTGTGATATGTGAAGATGAATTCACTCATGATGACTTGTGTCTCGAACCTGATCGATGATATTAGTGATGTTATGCCACATTAACACTCATGCAACGAATCACTCATCACTGCGGCCACTTAACATGAAGGATATTCCTGGCAGATTGTTACTATAACTGTGTCCAAATGATCAGTTTGGTACTATATTCACTGTGTGTATGGAAAAGAATGTTGATAAGAGCTCTGCTGACACCTGCACATGACTGGCATGCTGTCTGTGTCCGATAATGTGGCGGTGGCTGGCATCACGAAATTTCCTCGTATACACAGCTTCTGACTAGGCTACTCACTTTGTGGTTTTCAGCTACTATGATGCACTATCCCACTGTCTTCATTGATGACAGTGGTTTTATTATGCCAGTTACTGTATTATGGAGTTATGATACGATGTACTAAGCCGTTTGAAGCCCGCATAACAACTCATGACATTCTCTAGCCAGTGGTACTAACCCAACGATACATCACCATGTCTACAGTTTTGGCTCATATTCTGTTCCATCGACCCGTGGGTCGCCTATACCTTTTTGATAACTGTACGTCACCCCCTAGGGGAAGACGAACGGCTGGGTGGACTGTGAACCTGCTGCCGCGTAGACTGTTAACCTGCTGCCGCGACCAGAATTCGAACCCAAGCTGGTACGATTCCAGGCGGCGAGACGGTCAGTAATGTAAACCACGCGCGCGCGTGTGTGTGTGTGTGTGTGTGTGTGTGTGTAAACACCTTCTCCAGATTTCATAGTCTAGCTCCTCTGGGTGTATGAGAAGGAAGGAGGAATTGGTCATTTACATCTTCCTGTGGCTTACATTTTCGGAGATGAATTACAAACCCTTCCAGATGAAAATCTGTGAATCTAGGTGGCAAGAGAGCTCCTTCCATTGTACGTTTTTTCCAATCTGTGACATTTTACAGATCGACTTTAATCACATATGTATGATGTGTTTTAAACATCGTTCACTGTCAATGATTTTTACACAGTTTCACGTAAATAAGAGATACTCAACCTGCTGAGCAAGGCGTTGCGACCCGTTGTGTACGGCGGTCTGGTCTATGAAAGTGACAAGTTTCAGATTAAAAGGCCAACCTGTCGTGCTTAAGTGTTAAACGAGATATTTAAGATGAACTTAAACTGTGAGCAATATGATTACAGGTTAACATGGTAAGATGAACATTCCATTATCATGAATAATGAAATACCATTTCCTTACTGCGCCACCAGCTCCCGGAGTGAGTGATGCCGGGTGCTGTATATCGAATCATTTATGTTTTATGCAGTGACATCTTTTGGGTCAGTGTTCTCATATCACAGAATAAGTAGCGTCATAACGGATAGTATTATCAAATAAAAGAACAAGTGACATCTTTAATGCCAGTGTTATCAAAGAGATATGATATAACCTTTAGAGTCAGTGTTAGGACATAACACTGGCAACAAAAGTAAACATCCATGACTATAAATAATGTAGTACGTGGTTTACAGTTACCATTTACTTTCATTTCTGTCCCCTGATTATCTCATGTATCTGAGTTTTGTCTTGTAAAAAGAAATGGACTTTCCTCAGCATAAACTTTTTTCTATGTCAGGAGACAGCCATCTTAACGCCATATATATCTATCATTTATTTATCATATTTAATGGCTGTCTCCCGCGTTAGCGAGACAGCGCAGGGAAACTGATGAGAAATAGCCCAAACAAACCACACACACATACATATATACATAAACGCCCACATACACACATATACATACATATACATTTCAACGTATACTTACATATACATACACATACATATACATATATATACATATGTACATATTCACACTTGCTGCTTTCATCCAGTCCCGTCGCCACCCCGCCACATATGAAACAGCAACCCCCTCCAGCGAGGTAGCGCCAGAAAAAGACAAAAAAGGCCACATTCGTTCACACCCAGTCTCTAGCTGTCATGTGTAATGCACTGAAATCACAGTTCCCTTTCCACATCCAGGTCCCACAGATCTTTCCATGGTTTAACCCAGATGCTTCACATGCCCTGGTTCAATCCATTAAAGGCACGTCGACATCGGTATACCACATCGTTCCAGTTCACTCTATTCCTTTACGCCTTCCACCCTCCTGCATGTTCAGGCCCCGATCACTCAAAATCTTTTTCGCTCCATCCTTCCCCCTCCAATTTGGTCTCCCGTTTCTCCTTCTTCCCTCCATCTTTGACACATATATCCTTTTTGTCAATCTTTCCTCACTCATTCTCTCCATGTGACCAAACCATTTCAACACCCACCTTCTGCTTTCTCAACCACATTCTTTATTACTACACATCTCTCTTACCACTTCATTACTCACTCGATCAAAACAACTTACACCACATATTGTCCTCAGACATTTCATTTCCAACACATCCACCCTCCTCCGCACTACCCTATCCATAGTTCACGCTTTGCAACAATATAACGTTGTTGGGACCACTATTCCTTTTAACATGCCCATTTTTGCTCTACGAGATAACTTTCTCGCCTTCCACATTCTTCAACGTTCCCAGAACCTTCTCTCCCTCCCACACCCCGTGACTCACTTCCACTTCTATGGTTCCATCCGCTGCTAAGTCCACTCTCAGGTATCTAAAACACTTCACTTCCTCCAGTTTTTCTCCATTCAGACTTACCTCCTAATAAAATTGTCCATCAACCCTACTGAACCTGACAATCTTACTCTTATTCACATTTACTCTCAGCTTTCTTCTTTCACACACATTACCAAACTCATTCACCAGCTTCTGCAGTTTGACACTCGAATCAGCCATCAGCGCTGTATCATCCGCGAACAACAACTGACTCACTTCCCAACCCTCTCATCCACAACAGACTGCATACTTGCCCATCTCTCCAAAACTCTTTCATTCACCTCCCTAACCATCTCATCCATAAACAAATTAAACAACCATGGAGACATCACGCACTCCTACCGCAAACCGACATTCACTGGGAACCACTCACTTTCCTCTCTTCGTACTAGTACACATGCCTTATATCCTTGGTTAAACCTTTTCAATGCTTCTAGCAACTTACCACCCACACCTTATACTCTTGAAACCTTCCACAAAGCATCTCAATGAACCCTATTATATGCCTTCTTCAGATCCATCTGTTTTTCTAAGTATTTTACACATTTTCTACAAAGCAAGCACCTGATCCACACATCCTCTACCACTTCTGAAACGACACTGCTCTTTCCCAATCTGATGCTCTGTATATGCCTTTACCCTCTCAATCAATACCCTCCCATATGATTTCCCAGGAATACTCAACAAACTTATGCCTCTGTAATTTGACCACTTACCTTTATCCCCTTTGCCTTTGTGCAATGGCATTATGCATGCATTCCACCAATCCTCAGGCACTTCATCATGATCCATACTTACACTGAATATCCTTACCAGCCAATCAACAACACAGTCACCCCCTTTTTCACCTTTTAATTCTCCCTGAAATCTAATGATAATCTCTCACCTCAACTCTGATCTGCCACTCTCTTTCACCTCCTGCACCTTTCTCTTGATCTCCTGCCGATTTCTTTTATACATCTTCCAGTCAGTTGCACTACTTCTTCATCCCACCACTTACTACCCTTTCTAATCCGCCCACCTTTGCCACATGCATATTTTGTGCAAGCCATCACTGCTTCCCTAGATACATCCCAATCCTCCCCACTCCCCTTACGTCATTTACTTTCACCTTTTGCCATTCTGCACTCAATCTCTCTTGATTCTTCCTCAACAAGTCTTCTTTCCAAGCTCACTTACTCTCACGACTCTCTTCTCCAGAACATTTTCTCTTCTTTTCTGAAAACCTGTACAGATCTTCACCTTCGCCTAAAGCTGGCCCTCTCACCATATTAACATCCAAAAGTCTCTCTTTCACACGCCTATCAATTAACACATAATCCAATAACGCTCTCTGGCCATCTCTCTCACTCACATACGTATTCTTATGTATATTTTTCTTTTTAAACCAGGTATTCCCAAACGCCAGTCCTTTTTCAGCACACAAATTCACAAACTCCTCACCATTTCCATTTACAACACTGGACACCCCATATACACCAGCTATGCTCTCAACTGCCAACTTACTCACTTTCGCATTCAAATCACCCATCACTATAACTCGGTCTCGTGCATCGAAACTGCTAACACTCTCACTCAGCTGCTCCCAAAACACTTGCCTTTCATGATCTTTCATCTCATGACCAGGTGCATAGGCATTTCTCTCCATCCACTTTCATATCAATCTAGAGTTTACTTTCTTACACTCTATCACATATTCCCACAACTCCTGCTTCAGGAGGAGTGCTACTCCTTTCTTTGCTCTTGTCCTTTCACGAACCCTTGAATTTACTTCCAAGACACTCCCGAATCACTCTTCCCCTTTACCCTTGACCTTCGTTTCGCTCAGACCCAAAACATCCTGGTTCCTTTCCTCAAACATACTACCTATCTCTCCTTTTTTCTCATCTTGATTACATCCACACACATTTAGGCACCCCAATCCGAGGCTTCGTGGAGGATGAGAATTCCTTTCATGACTCCTTCTGTTTGGCTCACATCCGCTTCCATGGTTCCATACGCTGCTAAATCCACTACCAGATATCTAAAACACTTCTCTTCCTCCAGTTTTTACCTGCCGCTTAACTTGCCTCTCAACCCTACTGGACCTAATAACCTTGCTCTTATTCACATTTACCCTTAGCTTTCTTCTTTCACACACTTTATCAAACACAGTCACCAACTTATGCAGTTTCTCACACGATTCAGCCACCAGCGGTGTATCATCAGCGAAATACAACTGACTCACTTCCCAAGCCCTCTTATCCACAACAGACTGAATACTTGCCCTTCTCTCCAAAACTCTTGCATTCACCTCCCTAACAAACACATCCTTAAACAAACTAAACAATCGTGGAGACATCACGCATCCTTGCCGCAAAGCGACATACACTGGGAACCAATCACTTTCCTCTCTTCCTACTCGTACACATGACTTACATCCTTGATAAAAGCTTTTCACTGCTTCTAGCAACTTACCTCCCACACCATATACTCTTAAAACCTTCCACAAAACATCTCTATCAACTCTATCATATGCCTTCCCCAGATCCATAAATGCTACATGCATATCCATCTGCTTTTCCAAGTATTTCTTCAAAGCAAACACCTGATCCACACATCTTCTACCACTTCTGAAACCTCACTGCGCTTCCACAATCTGATACTCTCTACATGCCTCTACCCTCTCAATCTACACCCTCCCATATAATTTCCCAGGAATACTCAATAAACATATACCTCTGTAGTTGGAACACTATCCTTTATCCCCTTTCCCTTTGTTCAGTGGCAGATCGCATGTATTCCGTTAATCCTCAGGCACTTTACCATGAACCATACATACACTGGCTATCCTCAATAACCAGACAACAACACATTCACCCCATTTTTTATGAATTCAACTGTAATACCATCCAAACCGCCGCCTTGCTGGCTTTCATCTTCCGCAAAGCTTTCACTACCTCTTCTCTGCTCCTTAAACCATTTTCCCTGACCATCTCACTTCGCACACCACCCCGACCAAAACACCCTATGTCTGCCACTCTATCATCAAATACATTCATCAAACCTTCAAAATATTCACTCCATCTCTTTCTCACTTCACCACTACTTGTTATTACCTCCGCATTAGCCCCCTTCACCGATGTTCCCATTTGTTCTCTTGTCTTACGCACTTTATTTACCTCCTTCCAAAACATATTTCTATTCTCCCCAAAAATTAATGATACTCTCTCACTCAAACTCCCATTTGCCCTCTTTTCCACCTCTTGCACCTTTATATATATATATATATATATATATATATATATATATATATATATATATAAGAGCTTGGGAAGTGAGTCAGTTGTTGTTCGCTGATGATACAGCGCTGGTGGCTGATTCATGTGAGAAACTGCAGAAGCTGGTGACTGAGTTTGGTAAAGTGTGTGAAAGAAGAAAGTTAAGAGTAAATGTGAATAAGAGCAAGGTTATTAGGTACAGTAGGGTTGAGGGTCAAGTCAATTGGGAGGTGAGTTTGAATGGAGAAAAACTGGAGGAAGTGAAGTGTTTTCGATATCTGGGAGTGGATCTGTCAGTGGATGGAACCATGGAAGCGGAAGTGGATCATAGGGTGGGGGAGGGGGCGAAAATTTTGGGAGCCTTGAAAAATGTGTGGAAGTCGAGAACATTATCTCGGAAAGCAAAAATGGGTATGTTTGAAGGAATAGTGGTTCCAACAATGCTGTATGGTTGCGAGGCGTGGCTATGGATAGAGTTGTGCGCAGGAGGATGGATGTGCTGTAAATGAGATGTTTGAGGACAATGTGTGGTGTGAGGTGGTTTGATCGAGTAAGTAACGTAAGGGTAAGAGAGATGTGTGGAAATAAAAAGAGCGTGGTTGAGAGGGCAGAAGAGGGTGTTTTGAAATGGTTTGGGCACATGGAGAGAATGAGTGAGGAAAGATTGACCAAGAGGATATATGTGTCGGAGGTGGAGGGAACGAGGAGAAGAAGGAGACCAAATTGGAGGTGGAAAGATGGAGTGAAAAAGATTTTGTGTGATCGGGGCCTGAACATGCAGGAGGGTGAAAGGAGGGCAAGGAATAGAGTGAATTGGAGCGATGTGGTATACCGGGGTTGACGTGCTGTCAGTGGATTGAATCAGGGCATGTGAAGCGTCTGGGGTAAACCATGGAAAGCTGTGTAGGTATGTATATTTGCGTGTGTGGACGTGTGTATGTACATGTGTATGGGGGGGGGTTGGGCCATTTCTTTCGTCTGTTTCCTTGCGCTACCTCGCAAACGCGGGAGACAGCGACAAAGTATAAAAAAAAAAAAAAAAAAATATATTATATATATATATATATATATATATATATATATATTATATATATATATATATATATATATATATATATATATATATATATATATAGATATATTTATTTATCTATTTATTTTGCTTTGTCGCTGTCTCCCGCGTTTGCGAGGTAGCGCAAGGAAACAGACGAAAGAAATGCTCAACCCACCCCCATACACAATGTACAACACACACGCCCACACACGCAAATATACATACCTATACATCTCAATGTAACATTAATATACATACACAGACACATACATATATACCCATGCACACAATTCACACTGTCTGCCCCTATTCATTCCCATCGCCACCTCGCCACACATGGAATACCATCCCCCTCCCCCCTCATGTGCGAGGTAGCACTAGGAAAAGACAACAAAGGCCCCATTCGTTCGCACTCAGTCTCCAGCTGTCACGCAATAATGCCCGAAACCACAGCTCCCTTTCCACATCCAGGCCCCACAAACTTTCCATGGTTTACCCCAGACGCTTCACATGCCCTGATTCAATCCACTGACAGCACGTCAACCCGGTATACCACATCGATCCAATTCACTCTATTCCTTGCCCGCCTTTACCCTCCTGCTTGTTCAGGCCCCGATCACCAAAATCTTTTTCACTCCATCTTTCCACCTCCAATTTGGTTTCCCATTCTCCTCGTTCCCTCCACCTTGACACATATATCCTCTTGTCAATCTTTCCTCACTCATTCTCTCCATGTGCCCAAACCATTTCAAACACCCTCTTCTGCTCTCTCAAACACGCTCTTTTATTTCACACATCTCTCTTACCCTTACGTTACTTACTCGATCAAACCACCTCACACCACACATTGTCCTCAACATCTCATTTACAGCACATCCATCCTCCTGCGCACAACCTATCCATAGCCCACGCCTCGCAACCATACAACTTGTTGGAACCACTATTCCTTCAAACATACCCATTTTTGCTTTCCGAGATAATTTCTCGACTGCCACACTTCTTCAAGGCTCCCAGAACTTTCGCCCCCTCCCCCACCCTATGATTCACTTCCCTTCCATAGTTCCATTCGCTGCCAATCCACTCTCCAGATATCTAAAACACTTTACTTCCTCCAGTTTTTCTCCATTCAAACTTACCTCCCAATAGACTTGACCTCAACCCTACTGTACCTAATACCTTGCTCTTATTCACATTTACTCTTAACTTTCTTCTTTCACACACTTTACCAAACTCATCACCAGCTTCTGCAGTTTCTACATGAATCAGCCACAAGCGCTGTATCATCAGCGAACAACAACTGACTCACTTCCCAAGCTCTCTCATCCCAACAGACTTCATACTTGCCCCTCTTTCCAAAACTCTTGCATTCACCTCCCTAACAACCCCATCCATAAACAAATTAAACAACCATGGAGACATCACACACCCTGCCGCAAACCTACGTTCACGGGAGAACCATCACTTTTCTCTCTTCCTACACGTACAATGACTTACATCCTTGATAAAAGCTTTTCACTGCTTCTAGCAACTTACCTCCCACACCATATACTCTTAAAACCTTCCACAAAACATCTCTATCAACTCTATCATATGCCTTCCCCAGATCCATAAATGCTACATGCATATCCATCTGCTTTTCCAAGTATTTCTTCAAAGCAAACACCTGATCCACACATCTTCTACCACTTCTGAAACCTCACTGCGCTTCCACAATCTGATACTCTCTACATGCCTCTACCCTCTCAATCTACACCCTCCCATATAATTTCCCAGGAATACTCAATAAACATATACCTCTGTAGTTGGAACACTATGCTTTATCCCCTTTCCCTTTGTTCAGTGGCAGATCGCATGTATTCCGTTAATCCTCAGGCACTTTACCATGAACCATACATACACTGGCTATCCTCAATAACCAGACAACAACACATTCACCCCATTTTTTATGAATTCAACTGTAATACCATCCAAACCGCCGCCTTGCTGGCTTTCATCTTCCGCAAAGCTTTCACTACCTCTTCTCTGCTCCTTAAACCATTTTCCCTGACCATCTCACTTCGCACACCACCCCGACCAAAACACCCTATGTCTGCCACTCTATCATCAAATACATTCATCAAACCTTCAAAATATTCACTCCATCTCTTTCTCACTTCACCACTACTTGTTATTACCTCCGCATTAGCCCCCTTCACCGATGTTCCCATTTGTTCTCTTGTCTTACGCACTTTATTTACCTCCTTCCAAAACATATTTCTAATCTCCCCAAAAATTAATGATACTCTCTCACTCAAACTCCCATTTGCCCTCTTTTCCACCTCTTGCACCTTTATATATATATATATATATATATATATATATATATATATATATATATATATGTAGTGAATGTAGGTTTGCGGCAGGGGTGTGTGATGTCTCCATGGTTGTTTAATTTGTTTATGGATGGGGTTGTTAGGGAGGTAAATGCAAGAGTCCTGGAAAGAGGGGCAAGTATGAAGTCTGTTGGGGATGAGAGAGCTTGGGAAGTGAGTCAGTTGTTGTTCGCTGATGATACAGCGCTGGTGGCTGATTCATGTGAGAAACTGCAGAAGCTGGTGACTGAGTTTGGTAAAGTGTGTGAAAGAAGAAAGTTAAGAGTAAATGTGAATAAGAGCAAGGTTATTAGGTACAGTAGGGATGAGGGTCAAGTCAATTGGGAGGTGAGTTTGAATGGAGAAAAACTGGAGGAAGTGAAGTGTTTTCGATATCTGGGAGTGGATCTGTCAGTGGATGGAACCATGGAAGCGGAAGTGGATCATAGGGTGGGGGAGGGGGCGAAAATTTTGGGAGCCTTGAAAAATGTGTGGAAGTCGAGAACATTATCTCGGAAAGCAAAAATGGGTATGTTTGAAGGAATAGTGGTTCCAACAATGCTGTATGGTTGCGAGGCGTGGGCTATGGATAGAGTTGTGCGCAGGAGGATGGATGTGCTGTAAATGAGATGTTTGAGGACAATGTGTGGTGTGAGGTGGTTTGATCGAGTAAGTAACGTAAGGGTAAGAGAGATGTGTGGAAATAAAAAGAGCGTGGTTGAGAGGGCAGAAGAGGGTGTTTTGAAATGGTTTGGGCACATGGAGAGAATGAGTGAGGAAAGATTGACCAAGAGGATATATGTGTCGGAGGTGGAGGGAACGAGGAGAAGAAGGAGACCAAATTGGAGGTGGAAAGATGGAGTGAAAAAGATTTTGTGTGATCGGGGCCTGAACATGCAGGAGGGTGAAAGGAGGGCAAGGAATAGAGTGAATTGGAGCGATGTGGTATACCGGGGTTGACGTGCTGTCAGTGGATTGAATCAGGGCATGTGAAGCGTCTGGGGTAAACCATGGAAAGCTGTGTAGGTATGTATATTTGCGTGTGTGGACGTGTGTATGTACATGTGTATGGGGGGGGGTTGGGCCATTTCTTTCGTCTGTTTCCTTGCGCTACCTCGCAAACGCGGGAGACAGCGACAAAGTATAAAAAAAAAAAAAAAAAATATATATATATATATATATATATATATATATATATATATATATATATATATATATATATATATATATATATATATATATATATATAGATATATTTATTTATCTATTTATTTTGCTTTGTCGCTGTCTCCCGCGTTTGCGAGGTAGCGCAAGGAAACAGACGAAAGAAATGGCTCAACCCACCCCCATACACAATGTACACACACACACGCCCACACACGCAAATATACATACCTATACATCTCAATGTACACATATATATACATACACAGACACATACATACATACCCATGCACACAATTCACACTGTCTGCCCCTATTCATTCCCATCGCCACCTCGCCACACATGGAATACCATCCCCCTCCCCCCTCATGTGTGCGAGGTAGCACTAGGAAAAGACAACAAAGGCCCCATTCGTTCGCACTCAGTCTCCAGCTGTCACGCAATAATGCCCGAAACCACAGCTCCCTTTCCACATCCAGGCCCCACACAACTTTCCATGGTTTACCCCAGACGCTTCACATGCCCTGATTCAATCCACTGACAGCACGTCAACCCCGGTATACCACATCGATCCAATTCACTCTATTCCTTGCCTGCCTTTCACCCTCCTGCTTGTTCAGGCCCCGATCACACAAAATCTTTTTCACTCCATCTTTCCACCTCCAATTTGGTCTCCCACTTCTCCTCGTTCCCTCCACCTCCGACACATATATCCTCTTGGTCAATCTTTCCTCACTCATTCTCTCCATGTGCCCAAACCATTTCAAAACACCCTCTTCTGCTCTCTCAAACACGCTCATTTTATTTCCACACATCTCTCTTACCCTTACGTTACTTACTCGATCAAACCACCTCACACCACACATTGTCCTCAAACATCTCATTTACAGCACATCCATCCTCCTGCGCACAACTCTATCCATAGCCCACGCCTCGCAACCATACAACATTGTTGGAACCACTATTCCTTCAAACATACCCATTTTTGCTTTCCGAGATAATGTTCTCGACTGCCACACCTTCTTCAAGGCTCCCACAATTTTCGCCCCCTCCCCCACCCTATGATTCACTTCCGCTTCCATAGTTCCATTCGCTGCCAGATCCACTCCCAGATATCTAAAACACTTTACTTCCTCCAGTTTTTCTCCATTCAAACTTACCTCCCAATTGACTTGACCCTCAACCCTACTGTACCTAATAACCTTGCTCTTATTCACATTTACTCTTAACTTTCTTCTTTCACACACTTTACCAAACTCAGTCACCAGCTTCTGCAGTTTCTCACATGAATCAGCCACCAGCGCTGTATCATCAGCGAACAACAACTGACTCACTTCCCAAGCTCTCTCATCCCCAACAGACTTCATACTTGCCCCTCTTTCCAAAACTCTTGCATTCACCTCCCTAACAACCCCATCCATAAACAAATTAAACAACCATGGAGACATCACACACCCCTGCCGCAAACCTACGTTCACTGAGAACCAATCACTTTTCTCTCTTCCTACACGTACAATGCCTTACATCCTCGATAAAAACTTTTCACTGCTTCTAACAACTTTCCTCCCACACCATATATTCTTAATACCTTCCACAGAGCATCTCTATCAACTCTATCATATGCCTTCTCCAGATCCATAAATGCTACATACAAATCCATTTGCTTTTCTAAGTATTTCTCACATACATTCTTCAAAGCAAACACCTGATCCACACATCCTCTACCACTTCTGAAACCACACTGCTCTTCCCCAATCTGATGCTCTGTACATGCCTTCACCCTCTCAATCAATACCCTCCCATACAATTTACCAGGAATACTCAACAAACTTATACCTCTGTAATTTGAGCACTCACTCTTATCCCCTTTGCCTTTGTACAATGGCACTATGCACGCATTCCGCCAATCCTCAGGCACCTCACCATGAGTCATACATACATTAAATAACCTTACCAACCAGTCAACAATACAGTCACCCCCTTTTTTAATAAATTCCACTGCAATACCATCCAAACCTGCTGCCTTGCCGGCTTTCATCTTCCGCAAAGCTTTTACTACCTCTTCTCTGTTTACCAAATCATTGTCCCTAACCCTCTCACTTCGCACACCACCTCGACCAAAACGCCCTATATCTGCCACTCTATCATCAAACACATTCAACAAACCTTCAAAATACTCACTCCATCTCCTCACATCACCACTACTTGTTATCACCTCCCCATTTGCGCCCTTCACTGAAGTTCCCATTTGCTCCCTTGTCTTACGCACTTTATTTACCTCCTTCCAGAAGATCTTTTTATTCTCCCTAAAATTTAATGATACTCTCACACTCCAACTCTCATTTGCCCTCTTTTTCACCTCTTGCACCTTTCTCTTTACCTCCTGTCTCTTTCTTTTATACATCTCCCACTCAATTGCATATATATATATATATATATATATATATATATATATATATATATATATATATATATATATATATATATATATATATATGTATATATATATATATATATATATATATATATATATATATATATATATATATATATATATATATATATTTTTTTTTTTTTTTTCTCTTTTTTTTTGCTTTGTCGCTGTCTCCCGCGTTTGCGAGGTAGCGCAAGGAAATAGACGAAAGAAACGGCCCAACCCACCCCCATACACATGTATATACATACGTCCACACACGCAAATATACATACCTACACAGCTTTCCATGGTTTACCCCAGACGCTTCACATGCCCTGATTCAATCCACTGACAGCACTTCAACCCCGGTATACCACATCGATCCAATTCACTCTATTCCTTGCCCTCCTTTCACCCTCCTGCATGTTCAGGCCCCGATCACACAAAATCTTTTTCACTACATCTTTCCACCTCCAATTTGGTCTCCCACTTCTCCTCGTTCCCTCCACCTCTGACACATATATCCTCTGGGTCAATCTTTCCTCACTCATTCTCTCCATGTGCCCAAACCATTTCAAAACACCCTCTTCTGCTCTCTCAACCACGCTCTTTTTATTTCCACACATCTCTCTTACCCTTACGTTACTTACTCGATCAAACCACCTCACACCACACATTGTCCTCAAACATCTCATTTACAGCACATCCATCCTCCTGCGCACAACTCTATCCATAGCCCACGCCTCGCAACCATACAACATTGTTGGAACCACTATTCCTTCAAACATACCCATTTTTGCTTTCCGAGATAATGTTTTCGACTTCCACACATTCTTCAAGGCTCCCAGAATTTTCGCCCCCTCCCCCACCCTATGATCCACTTCCGCTTCCATGGTTCCATCCGCTGCCAGATCCACTCCCAGATATCTAAAACACTTTACTTCCTCCAGTTTTTCTCCATTCAAACTTACCTCCCAGTTGACTTGACCCTCATCCCTACTGTACCGAATAACCTTGCTCTTATTCACATTTACTCTTAACTTTCTTCTTTCACACACTTTACCAAACTCAGTCACCAGCTTCTGCAGTTTCTCACATGAATCAGCCACCAGCGTTGTATCATCAGCGAACAACAACTGACTCACTTCCCAAGCTCTCTCATCCCCAACAGACTTCATACTTGCCCCTCTTTCCAAACTCTTGCATTCACCTCCCTAACAACCCCATCCATAAACAAATTAAACAAGCATGGAGACATCACACACCCCTGCCGCAAACCTACATTCACTGAGAACCAATCACTTTCCTCTCTTCCTACACGTACACATGCCTTACATCCTCGATAAAAACTTTTCACTGCTTGTAACAACTTGCCTCCCACACCATATATTCTTAATACCTTCCACAGAGCATCTCTATCAACTCTATCATATGCCTTCTCCAGATCCATAAATGCTATATACAAATCCATTTGCTTTTCTAAGTATTTCTCACATACATTCTTCAAAGCAAACACCTGATCGACATTTCTTCTACCACTTCTGAAACCACACTGCTCTTCTCCAGTCTGATGCTCTGTACATGCCTTCACCCTCTCAACCAATACCCTCCCATATAGTTTCCCAGGAATACTCAACAAACTTAGACCTCTGTAATCTGAACACTCATCTTTATCCCCTTTGCCTTTGTACAATGGCACTATGCATGCCTTCCGCCAATCCTCAGGCACCTCACCATGAGGCATACATACATTAAATAACCTTACTAACCAGTCAACAACACAGTCACCCCCTTTTTGATAAATTCTACTGCAATACCGTCCAAACCCGCCGCCTTGCCGGCTTTCATCTTCTGCAAATCATTCTCCCAAACCTTCTCACTTCGCACACCACCTCGACCAAAACACCCTATATCTGCCACTCTGTCATCTAACACATTCAAAAACCCTTCAAAATACTCACTCCATATCCTTCTCACATGACCACTACTCCCTAAAATTTGATGATACTCTCTCACGCCAACTCTCATTTGCCCTCTTTTTCTCCTCTTGCACCTTTCTCTTGACCTCCTGCCTCTTTCTTTTATACATCTCCCAGTCATTTGCACTATTTCCCTGCAAAAATCGTCCAAATGCCTCTCTCTTCTCTTTCACTAACAATCTTACTTCTTCAACCCACCACTCACTACCCTTTCTAATCTGCCCACCTCCCACGCTTCTCATGCCACAATCATCTTATGCGCAAGCCATCACTGCATCCCTAAATACATCCCAATCCTCCCCCACTCCCCTTGCGTCTTTTGCTCTCACCTTTTTCCATTTTGCACTCGGTCTCTCCTGGTACTTCCCCACACAAGTCTTCTTGCCAAGCTCACCTGCTCTCACCACTCCCTTTACTCCAACATTCTCTCTTCTTTTCTGAAAACCTCTACAAATCTTCACCTTCGCCTCCACAAAATAATGATTAGACATCCCTACAGTTGCCCCTTTCAGCACATTAATATCCAAAAGTCTCTTTCGCGCGCCTATCAATCAACACGTAATCCAATAACGCTCTCTGGCCATCTCTCCTACTTACTTACGTATATTTATATATATCTCTCTTTTTAAACAAGGTATTCCCAATCACCAGTCCTTTTTCAGCACACAAATCTACAAGGTCTTCACCATTTCCATTTACAACACTGAACACCCCATGTACACCAATTATTTCCTCAACTGCCACATTACTCACCTTTGCATTCAAATCACCCATCACTATAACCCGGTTTCTTGCGTCAAAACTACTAACACATTCACTGAGCTTCTCCCAAAACATTTGCCTCTCATGATCTTTCTTCTCATGCCCAAGTGTATAGGCACCAATAATCACCCATCTCTCTCCATCCACTTTCAGTTTTACCCATATCAATCTAGAGTTTACTTTCTTACAATCTGTCACATACTCCCACAACTCCTGTTTCAGGAGTAGTGCTACTCCTTCCCTTGCTCTCGTCCTCTCACCAACGAAGGGTTTTCGAGTACATAGTATTCGGATAGTTATTTCCTATTAGCCAGGCCCATAGCCTACGGTAGCATTCCCGCCTGTTACACAGGGGTCCCGGGTTCGATCCTGGCTATTGGAGGTTTGTATGTTCCATGAAGGAGCGCGTTCCAATGCACTTTGTTCGTGTATATATATATATATATATATATATATATATATATATATATGTATATATATCTTCTGCAGTCGTAACCAAGTCGTGTTTAAAGAAAGTAGTGGGAAGGCATACGCCACCAAAGGCCCTTCATGTTTTAAATACAGTACCGGTGGATCCCTCCGCTAGCTCTGCATATCCTGGTTGAATATAAATGACTATGATCTATGCTACAGAAATCTAAAAAGGATGAAATCTGTTTTACATATCATTCTGAATTCCGAAGAACTAATCTATCTCTTTGTTGATCAGTTTGGAAGATGTTTGAAAAACTGATAAATGTGTTCATTGATCATTATGAACTTTGAATGCCTGACGAATCTGTTATTCAATGCTTGATGTAGAAATGTGTATAGCTGATAAATATCTTCTCTATGCCATGGTGGTGAAATTTAGAGATACGATAAATCTGTTCAGTGATCTACGTTCATAACTGAAAAACTGCTGAATTTGTTCAATGATTTTACGTATATACGTATATATTTGTTTATGGATGGGGTTATTAGGGAGGTGAATGCAAGAGTTTTGGAAAGAGGGGCAAGTTTGCAGTCTGTTGTGGATGAGAGAGCTTGGGAAGCGAGTCAGTTGTTGTTCGCTGATGATACAGCGCTGGTGGCTGATTCATGTGAGAAACTGCAGAAGCTGGTGACTGAGTTTGGTAAAGTGTGTGAAAGAAGAAAGTTGAGAGTAGATGTGAATAAGAGCAAGGTTATTAGGTACGGTAGGGTTGAGGGTCAAGTCAATTGGGAGGTAAGTTTGAATGGAGAAAAACTGGAGGAAGTAAAGTGTTTTAGATATCTGGGAGTGGATCTGGCAGCGGATGTGTCGGAGGTGGAGGGAACGAGGAGAAGCGTGAGACCAAATTGGAGGTGGAAAGATGGAGTGAAAAAGATTTTGAGTGATCGGGGCCTGAACATGCAGGAGGGTGAAAGGCGGGCAAGGAATAGAGTGAATTGGATCGATGTGGTATACCGGGATCGACGTGCTGTCAATGGATTGAATCAGGGCATGTGAAGCGTCTGGGGTAAACCATGGAAAGTTCTGTGGGGCCTGGATGTGGAAAGGGAGCTGTGGTTTCGGGCATTATTACATGACAGCTAGTGACTGAGTGTGAACGAATGGGGCCTTTGTTGTCTTTTCCTAACGCTACCTCGCACACATGAGGGGGGTGTTATTCCATGTGTGGCGAGGTGGCGATGGGAATGAATAAAGACAGTGTGAATTGTGTGCATGTGTATATATGTATATGTCTGTGTGTGTATATATGTGTACATTGAGATGTATAGGTATGTATATTTGCGTGTGTGGACGTGTATGTATATACATGTGTATGGGGGTGGGTTGGGCCATTCTTTCGTCTGTTTCCTTGCGCTACCTCGCAAACGCGGGAGACAGCGACAAAGGAAAATAAATATATGAATAAATACGTATATAATGAGAGATCTACCGTACAGAACTATGAAGAAATTATATTTTTTTCGTATATTCCTGTTAACTGCTAACTCGAATAGTATCAAAAATTGACACTTTCTATTAGCGTGAGCAAGATGAGTCGCCCACTTCCATATTGCTGTGCGGCTAATACAGTAGGGTATCTTCGCTTTCCCTTGAGGGCTATAAACCCACAATATCTTGCAGAAAAACAACTGGTGTTAAGGGATGACAGACTCTTATATAAGCCTGGTTACGGAGTTTACCTAAATCACTTTAGCTCCTGACTTTCTCAACATATCAGGACTTTTGCAGCAGCTGGTCCTCCTAGTGGTACTACTGCTGCTGCTGCTGTTGCAGAAGCTGTTGATGCTATCACTTCAATTGCTATCATTAGTCGTACTACCGTTCATTACCGCTAATGGAGATAATTACCAGGGATACTGTCCATACTGTCAGTGGCGTCTAATTTTCCTGTCTCACATCTACGGCAGATGTCGGGCGAGGTACGGCGCCATCACTTACTTTACCTCACTCGCCACGAGTCATTTACTCAGGAAACATAAAATCCTACGATAGATTCTACATGTGTCACATTTTCTGTTGTTATCGTTGCTGCCACTGTGCTGTTAATGTGGAAAACTTTAGATGGCATTACTGTTACCACTGTTACTTAAACAGGTTTATCAACATGGATCTCACAAACAGTAAATACACAGATGCACTACTTACAGAATTTGTCACAAAGACTTTCTTCTCTCATATATCTTTTTCCAGACGATGACATCTACATGCTAGCTGGTCAGCAGAAAGGCCCATGAGTATGTTACTTCCTCTCCTTCCCGTAAAAATAGGTAGGTACAAATGTGCAATTATTGTACTCGCACATACACGTTTCTTTCCCTTTTACACTGGTTTTTCGTAGAGAAATAAGCAGGCTTTCCATGAACGTTGTTTCTAAGTACAAGAGATTAATATAAGATTTCTATGTATGTGTGATTACCTATTTGCACTGTACGAGGAGGGAATTTTACACTCGTCAGGTTTCATCTCTTGACTATTCCCTGTTGTCATAAAAATTCTTAATCTACTTTATGCTGTCCGCAATTACCATACTCTCATTTACTTAATTTCATTCGTCCAATAACTTCATACTATAGAAGCACTTCTTTACATCCTTCTTAACAAGTTTTTTTTTTTTTTTACGTTCCATGATATGCCTCTAGTTACTCTATCCCTACATCTTTTGAAGAAATGTGTGCTGTCTTCCTCATTGAGTGATGTAAAAACTTAGGGACTATAGATAACTCTTATCTCTTAATTCTAGTACCATCTATGAACTTTCACTATGATTTGTTATCTTCCCTATCCTTATGCTTCTTAAGTGAGATATCCAAACATGTAACATGAGGAACATAGTTCTTGGCTTAATGAAGGATGTGAACAGCTTACTCAATATATCTCTATCCGTATACCTGAATGCTTTGTCTCTAATGTTTTCCTGCACCTAGGGAGGGACCAAGGAAGGTAGGAGAGGCTGGTAATAGAGGACAATTCAGAGATATCTGTAGAGGACGAGCCGGTGTGGAACTTGGCGGTAAGGGTCGACTGGTGCAGGATGGGCACGAAGCAGCTAAGGGGAAAAGGCAGAGTGCAGCAGTTTGATGTCATCAAGTGGTAGTGGTCACATCGCAGGTGGAGGTAAGTAACATGATAGTGAGGGGTCATGACAGGATAGGTCTGCTAACGCAGGCTGGGAATAGGGCATGGAGGAGAAAAGGCAAAACAGGGCAGCTCAAAATCAATTCCTATGAAGATGCAGGAAGCAAACAGGGCAGGACAGTTCAAATCGAGGTTGCAGACAACGTTCACTTATACGGGCTTCTCACTGCCACTGCTGCACATATACATACCAGTGACAATAACTGTCAGTCATTTATCAGAATATTTCATGTGAGAGAAACCTGCAGAGGAAAAAAAATCACAATATGATCAGTATTTAAAAATCTTGGTTCGTTACTAAAAGTGGCTATTTTCTTGCCAAATTTGTAATTTCTTAGTACATTCCATTCAACAGTGATAGGGTGAAAAAAGTAGGGAGTGGTGTCTTGATATTTGTTAAAGCTCACCTTAATTCTGTGATGAAAATTGTAACAGCTGTTGGCAAGATCGATTCCATTTTTG